>NW_027282077.1:0-34499 GCF_046629955.1 Centroberyx affinis | reverse complement strand
GAGTCATTTACACAAACACAAGATCTCAAGTCAAGACTTTAGAAACCTTTTCAAGTCATCAGAGTACGAGTCAGAGTCAAGTCCCATGTCACCAGAACCCAAGTCAAGTCAGGTCAAGTCTCCACCTCTGTTTCAAATACACGATTCTATTTTCCAGCCGTTAAATATGACATGCAGGTTTAAGCCGACACACAGACACACACCAAAGACCTAATATGTTGCCCAAATGTTGTCCGGAGCGAAATAAAGCCACCGCCGCCGACAGAGCCTTCCAAGAGCGACCTTGAAAACAACAGTGAACGCAAACCTCATCACCGCTGACCCCCCCCCCCCCCCCCCCCCCCCCCGATGCATTTTTCATTACCTAAATCGAGTTTGTAGCCCTGTAATTTTCTCAAACGTCGCACGACTGACACAAATAGAAACGGATACTTTGCAATTTGGCCCGTCGAGCAACGCTGTCATCTCTGGTAGTGGGACGGACGCCGGGGCGAAAATGTCAGGCTGCTAATTCCCGCCGAGCCGCTGATGAGGCGTCAGTGTCGGCTGACATTTCCCTCTCGTCTCTCTTCTCTCTCTCTCTCTCTCCGTCTTCCCCTCTCGCTCTCTCCATCTTGAGATATGCGATGATACAGGTTGAGGTCTTTCCACTGAGGCGCTGAGACGTCGATGGGAAGCCTCTTAAGACTTAAATCTCTTGAAAACTAGGTACGAGCCTGATACAGTACTATACTCTTCCCGGTAACACTTGCAATAAGGGTCACTAAGTTAAGGTTAGTTAATGCTTAATAAGCATTAACTAACCCTTGTGTTAGTTGTGTCTGGTAATCATTTACTAATGGTGTTCATGTTAACTAAGGTATTAATTTATACATTATTTAATAGTCATCTTTATAAACTATAAAATAATGTATAAATTAATACCTTAGTTAACATGAACACCATTAGTAAATTACACATTAGTTCACTGTTAATTAAGGGTTAGTTAATGCTTATTAAGCATTAACTAACCCTTATAAGCATTAACTAACTCTTAACTTAGTGACCCTTATTGTAAAGTGTTACCCTATTCCACGGTTATGTTCTCAAAAAGCACAATATAATAAATATTAAAGGGGTAATCCACAACTGAACAAATGTCTGTTTTGCTGCTCTCTATCGCCAGTTGATACCACACAATAGTGATTCAACCTATATCAAGGACCCCTAATTTAGTCCACATTAGAGCCATGGACCCCCATTTCATGAGATTTTGTCTCTCTGACCCAAATCTCAGAATATTTTAATTGTTAGATATTATTTTGTGATTATATGTATTGTAGGTAGAGAGATAACAGAGAAACTATGATCAAAACAGTCATTCTTCTGCATTCTCTAATTGTGTTCACTTCTTGTAAATGAAATAATGGTGAAGTTTAACAATTCATCAATTTGCTGGGGACCCCCTGGAACCCCTTGAAGGACCCCTGATGGTCCCCGACCCCACATTGAGAACCACTGTCTTACAGTTCGTGGGCCAGTGCCACACACCAAAGCAATGGCCGCTTACCACCAAAGGTGTTGCCAAGGTGTTGAAACTTGCAAGCATGTTGCACTTCTGGCCACACCCCAATCAGTGATGTCACACCAGGTGTCATGCATCAGCTGACAAAGCAAAATACCTGATTTGACATCACTGATAGGAATAAGTGCGACATTACGGTGGCCCTGAGGGGCAAAACACAACAACATTTCACAAAACACAATGACATTTCACAAAACACAATGACATTTCAGAAAACACAACAACATTTCACAAAACACAACAATGTGAAATGTTGTGTTTTGTGAAATGTTGTTGTGTTTTGTGAAATGTTGTTGTGTTTTGTGAAATGTCGTTGTGTTTTGTGAAATGTCGTGTTTTGTGAAATATTGTTGTTTTGTGAAATGTCGTGTTTTGTGAAATATTGTTGTTTTGTAAATGTCGTGTTTTGTGAAATATTGTTGTTTTGTGAAATGTCGTGTTTTGTGAAATATTGTTGTTTTGTGAAATGTCGTGTTTTGTGAAATGTCGTGTTTTGTGAAATATTGTTGTTCTGTGAAATGTCGTGTTTTGTGAAATGTCGCTGTGTTTTGTGAAATGTCATTGTGTTTTGCCCCTCAGGGCCACCGTACAACATGCTTGAACGTTTCAACCCATAGACAGGAGCACAACAATGACCCAACTATGTGATTTAGTGTTGATTTGCTCTTTATGCCATTTTGTCAGTTCGTTCTTTGTCATCTTTGTCGTTTGTCATAGCACATTACATATTGTACTGATATTGATCCAGTTCCATTTCTATAGGACTGCAGGATTTTTCCTATCCAATCACACATTGTCATAAAGTCACAACTCAAGGAAATATTGTGAGATTTCACTTTCTTATGACTTATTTAACGCTCTGCCCCTCTTTTCCACTCTCTCTCTCTCTCTCTCACACACACACACACACACACACACACACACACACCATTGCTCTGTTATCCTTTCACATCATAAGCAGTCTTCAAAACAGGCCTGTCTGTTTGACTGATTGCAGTTCAGAGGTGCACAGGAGAGGGAAAAAAAAAAAAAAGCTTTTAAGGAATCTGTTAAGCCATATCTGAAACCCAGCAGACACACACACACACACACACACACACACACAAAGCATTTGACAGCGTACAGTACACATTTACACCCATCGCGACTTGCTTGCTGATAAAAGAGTGCATATATCATATATAAAATGGGGGGGGTTTTGGGGCGGGGGTGGGGTGGGGAGGGGGGGGGGGGGGGGGGGGTGCAACTGACAAGATGACAAGTCACTTTCAGGTGCCTGCCGCCTCCAAACAATAATAAGAAAAGGGCCTTTCAACATGCGAAGGGCACTTTATCAGCGCACTGCAGACGCAGGCTGCAGGTTAACATGAGAATGAAGCATTAGCAGAGACTGATAGGAGGGAGGGGGGGGGTGAGGGATCCCCAACACACACTCCACATGAATACACACACATGTACACACACACACACACGTATACACAAAGACAGGGTGGACAGATGTATGCAGGTTTTTGTGTGAAATGCAAAGATCGAACTGCCTCACGTTGCTATGTGAGTGGATTTATGTGTGTGTGTGTGTGTGTGTGCGTGCGCGCCAGTGAAAGTGAGATTGAAAATGTTTGACGACGGCAGGATGATAGAAATCCATCAGCGCATTATCTCCTCAGCCAGACCTCTGCTATGACACACACACACACACACACACGCGCACACATACACACACACACACACACAAACACACACACTCATCTGTGTCTGTGAATGAGCAATGTAACACAATATGACCCAGGAGGCGTCCCACACCCCTCAGAGCAAATACACTTGAACTACTAGGGCTGTGTGTGTGTGTGTGTGTGTGTGTGTGTGTGTGTGTGTGTGTGTGTGTGTTGTGTGTGTGTGTGTGTCCTGAGAGGTATAATATCTACCTCTTCACACACACACACACACATTGCCTAAGTGCGGTATACGATACTTCCATCCATGGCAGCATTTTCACTGTGTCTTAAAAAGTGATTTATTGTGTATTTATGGATTCTTAACATACATATGTTTAACAGCATTTTTATTTATTTATAATAAATAACAAACAAATAGCAAACACTATCACTCAACATAGTGTGAGTTAAAGTGTTAGAATGGAGCCTACTATCAGTTTGTAACAGCTTGTCTGCACTTACGTGTTTTTGTATGTGGACACGTGTATGTGTAATGCCTGTGAGTTTAGGTGTCCCACTCTTGTGTGTGTGTGTGTGTGTGTGTGCCTGAGAGAGAGAGAGAGAGAGAGAGAGAGAGAGAGAGAGAGAGAGAGAGAGAGAGAGAGAGAGAGAGAGAGAGAGAGAGTGTGTGTGAGTGTTTGTGTGTGTGTGTGTGTGTGTGTGTGTAGGCACTGGGTGACACAAACATTAATCATCCGTAGCTGTCTCCCTCTCCCATAAATCTCTGCCTACTGCCACTGCCCACAGCTCTCCAGTTTGTGTGTGTGTGTGTGTGTGTGTGTGTGTGTGTGTGTGTGTGTGTGTGTGCGTGTGTGTGTGTGGCTCTCCAGGAATGACTGGCTGCCAGGTCATAGAGGAGAGTAGACCAGACTCAAACACTGCTCAAGGATGGCATCGACTGCCACCAAAGCCACAGCCTGGTTGCGAGGAGTGTGTTGGGTGAGTGTGTGTGTGTGTGTGTGTGTGTGTGTGTGTATGCACTGGAGGCTGGCTATTCAGAGTCTGGCTATTCAAGTGGTGGCTAAAACAACAGAATCAGAGAGGGTTGAAAGACCATGTGCATATATACAGTACATACACACACGCATAGCCATATAATACACATATATAATACAACAAGGTTTGACTGATATGTGGTTTAGGAGGAGGATAATGAATATTTAATGCCAATATTCAATATACATTTTCATGCCAAAAACTGCCCTGGGACACTAAAACTCAGGATTCAGGATAATACTAATACTACTACTACTACTAATAATAATAATAATAAATATGTTCATGCTTGTGTGGAATCAGTCTCATTAGAATGAATTCAGCTTAAACTCTTCCCATAGACAACCAGTGTAGTTTGCTTGCTGGTATAATATTTTTGATATTATCAGGCTGATATATCAGTGTAACCCTAGTTCATAACACAATTTCCATAACTGATCAATTCGAAATATGTAAACAATCAAACTGCATCATATCATCATATCAGAGGTGGACGACACTGTCTGGACCACATCTGATTTTTAATAAAACGACAATATCGGCTCCATATATCGGTCTAACCCTAATGACCATAACACTTGGCCATACACTTTCACTATACTGTAGCCCAGTGGTTCTCAACGTGGGGTCCGGGGACCACCAGGGGTCCTTGAGGGGGTTCCAGCGGGTCCCCAGCAAATTGATAAATTGTTAAACTTCACCATTATTTCATTTACAAGAAGTTAACACAATTAGAGAATGCAGAAGAATGACTGTTTTGATCATAGTTTCTCTGTTATCTCTCTACCTACATTACAGATCATGTCATGAAATTCTGGACAAAATCATATCTGACAATAAAAATACTCTCAGATTTGGGGTTGAGAGACAAAATCTCATCAGACAGGGGGGTCCGTGGCCCTAATGTGGACTAAATTAGGGTCCTTGATATGAAAAAGGTTGAGAATCACTGCTGTAGGCTACACTCTATTTCTGTCACATGGTCTTGCCAAGAGACGTTCAGTGGAGCATTGTGAAAGGTTGGAGCCACTGCAGTGTTTGATCTAGCCCACAGGGTGGCGTCATTTCCTCAGGTGAACAGGCAGCAGTGGCTCCACAGTGCATCTACTGAGCGATGTGCAGGGATCTTTAGACTGAAGCTGATAAGTGCTATCTGTGCTCGACTTTGATTTGATTTGTTTGGGTGAATACTAGTTTCTATTTGGTCAGATAGAATATGTGTCGGAGTGAAGGGGCGTGTGTGTGTGTGTGTGTGTGTGTGTGTGTGTGTGTGTGTGTGTGTGTGTGTGTGTGTGTGTGTGTGTGTGCGCACGTGAGCGTGTGTGACGAGTCAAGCAGCGCAGCCAGACGGCCAGAGATGACCTAGCTAATCATCCCAATCTCATCTTCACTGCTTTTCTCCCTGTGAATGCCTGCATGTATTAGTGTGTGTGCGGGGGTGTGTGTGTGTGTGTGTGTGTGTGTGTGTGACAATACAACTGAGACCAAAGGGGCAGACCAGACGTGATTGTGGTCTTCATCAGCATAGACATTTAATAAGGTTTAAAACATTGACCTCCCCAATGGTTACACTGCAAAAAAAAAATTAAAAAAAATCAAATATCAGAAAACATCTCATCAGCTCATGTAATAGGGAACTGTGTCTTAACAAAATACATGAAAAAAATCTCTCAATGAGGTAAGATAGTTTCCCTTGTTTCCAATGAAAATCAACCTTTCATTTTCAAGACTTAGGCAACATAATCTTGAGACAGTGTCAGAAAAGTATGGGATGATCATAATCATCAAGTATATTTTTCTTGTTGCACTTATTTTCCCTGCAGACAGGAGTTGTCACTAGTTGTTGATCTGCCTCAATTTCAAGATAGTGGCCCTCGTTTATCAATCTAACGTAGAAACCAGCGCAGAAATCATCTCACGTCAGGGTTCACGTGTGATTCATGAAATGTTCGTATCTCTCCGATCACAGCGTAAGAATGATCGGGCGTTGATAAATGTGGAGGCTGAAAACAATCGGCATTTAAATATCACGAATATCCTAGATATTCTCGGTTTAGAGGCCTCGCCCCCAGAGTTTACGACATGGAGATGCGTAATATGTCCAACAAGAGAAACTTCTCCGACCTCCAAATAGAAACTCTAATGTCGCAAAGTCCAATTGAACCAATTAGTTCTATTTGGCAGCCTGAAAAGTGGCATCAAAGGAAGTCGGAAAAGTGCAGCATGGAAAGAAATCACTGCTGCGGTCAACAGCATTGCCGTCGACAACCGAACTCCAGCTGAGGTTTGAATATTTCATTTATACATCCGTGATATGTATAAGAAATTAAATTAATCTTACACCAGAAAACTGTTAACCCTGTTAATTGCAAACAATTTGAAAATACCTATTTATGTTAGGGATAGGCTATATGACACATAGTCGATGTAGGCCTTTACAAAATAGAATATTTTGCCATAGGCTACATATTTTTAAGTGATGAATATGTGGCTGCATATGCTTAGATGCCATTCAGAATATATGGTCTAATAACAATTCTCCGACTCAGCCAGATTTACTCTGCTGCACTGCAAGTCCAGCTGACTGGAAAACTTGCTACACGAGTTGAGAGTTGAGACTTGACGTGAGATTTGATCGTAGCCTCCGCTCACGTCCAAATTGATAAATGCCGAGCTTTGCGTGGAAATGACCGTACGCCCAGTTTTCTGTCGTACATTCGTTTGGTAAATGAGGGCCATTGTCACTTGTGTCAAGAAAACCAGACGGTGAACAAGTGAAATTGGTGCATCCTGTTGGGTTATGTCATTGTCTTACTATTTGTCTGTGCTTATGTGCTTTTGTCTGTGCTTATGTGTTTATGTGCCTATGTGTTCCTGTATGTTTTCTCTTAATGTTTTTTATGTGCCATCAATCTGCCAGGGACTGCAGATGAAAACTAGCCTGTACGGCTAAATCTGGCACTTGACTACATGATGGACTTAAGTACTCATGTTAATTAATGTGCATTGTCCCTTCTTAAATAAATAAACTCAAACTCAAAGTGTTAGCATGCCTACTATCACTCAACATAGTGTATGCTAAACTGTTAGCATGGAGCCTGTATGTTAAAGTGTTAGCATACTATCACTTAACATATTATATGGTGTTAGCATGGAGCCTGTATGCTAAAGTGTTAGCATGCATACTATCACAACATATTATCAGAATCAGAAATACTTTATTGATCCCCGAGGGGAAATTGGGTTACGTTGCAGTTGCTCACAGAAGAGAAATATATATAAGCATAGAGGAATTATAAGAAAAATAGAAATAAGAAAATAAGAAATATGTAAAATATGTGCCTTATACTACAATAAAACAATAATAATAATAATATAGAAATAAGAGAAATAAGAATTATGTACAAATATGTGCATCACACTACAATATATACAACATTATATGCTAAAGTGTTAGCATGGAGCCTGTATGCTAAAGTGCTAGCATGCCTACTATCACTCAAGTGTTAGCATGGAGCCTGTATGTTAAAGTGTTAGCACGGAGCCTTCTATCACTCTACATAGTGTATGCTAAAGTGTTAGCATGGAGCCTATTATCACTCAACATAATCTATGCTAAAGTTAGCAAAGTTAGCAGTGGAGGAGCCAATGATCTAGTTTAGCAGTGGAGGAGCCAGTGATCACTGGGTAGGGATAAGTAATGATTTTCGAATTTTCGAATAGTCATTAAATTATAAAAAAAACCGAATAGTTTATGCGACTATCGTCTTGTCTTAAAGAGTATATTTTTCATAGCTTGCTAGTAGTAAATAGCTATGGGGGGGGGGGGGGTAATCAAGCTATAGCTATTGCCCCGAATCGGTCCTTCTCTCGCTTTAACGTTAAAACAAGAGAAGGACCGGTTCAGGGCTAATCAAGCCATAGCTATTGCCCCGAACTGGTCCTTGATTAGCCCCGAACCGGTCCTTCTCTCGTTTTAACGTTAAAACAAGAGAAGGACCGGTTCGGGGCTAATCAAGCTATAGCTATTGCCCCGAACCGGTCCTTCTCTCGCATAGCTATTGCCAATAGCGATAGCTATGATCTTCGAAGGATGGTCGAATAGTTCCCAGTGAATATCGAATAGTATTTTTGCTTGAAATGCCCATCCCTATCACTGGGGACACATGATTTTCATGTCTTATGTTCTCACTCAACGGCTTGTTGGCCAACAGGACGATCTACTGAAAACTTGTTGTATTGCTTTAAGGCTTCACATTTTTGCAGCTGAAACTAACAGCAGCACTCAATGATGTTTCGCTCTGTCCTCGATTTTTCTATCTCTGAACTCGTCCTTTCTGGGTTTTTTTTGTTCGATACAGTACACAGGCACAGCCAAAAGACTCCTTTCGGCCGCTCGATGGGGGCGTAATGACAACGGCAATTACGGCAATTATGTATTATTGTAGGCCATTATGTATTTTGTAGGCTCCGAGATGTAGGCTTTCTTTGTAATTGCTAGCTTATGTAAGGCATAATAATCACGGGCCAGCCAACCGCAGGGGCTACCAGGGGCGAGCGGTCCCCGGTGCCATGGTAACAAAACATTTATCCATAATGCCGCTCGGTGGATGGCAGGGACCGGAGCATCACCGGCAGGCAAATTAGCCCTAATGGCAGAGAGTGGAGGAGGGGAGGATGCTGGACAACAGACAGAGGGAGTCGGTGGGTGCTGGATGATGCGTGGGTGGGTGGGCCTGTGATTATGGTGTGTGTGACTGTACGTGGGAGAAAGTATAGTGTGTGTGGGTTTCTGCATGTGTGTGTGAGGTTGAGGTTGTGTGTGTGTGTCTTTGCAGATGGAAGGCAGCGTATCAGACAGAAAGTGTGTTTTTTTTGTGTGTGTGTTGTGTAACATTTGATGACATGGTAAGCCAGTGAAAGCATGTGTGTATGTGTGTGCAGACGGAGAGGAGAATGAAAGGCAGGCCGAATTATTCTAATCGATAAACCAAGAAGAGTGAATTTGCTGCAGGACTGGAAAAAAAAAAAAACATAATTTCAACACATGAACAACCGTGTATTCCCAACCCTGAATCTATGTAGCCATATAATAACCAGGTATATTCCTTTAGATACTGAATAATTGATTTTCAGGAGACACTGATTGTAAGATTTTACCAAATACTTTCACATCTAGGTCTGGTCTATTTTTTTTTTTTTTTTTTTAATCACTTTCTTATCGGCAAGCTTTCAAATTATTTTTGCATTTGCCTGTTTTCTTCTTTTTCATTTATGTCCTGCATTTGTAGGATCACCTTTTGTTTATCGTTGTTTGTTGTCTATGAAGTAATTTGTAACTTGTTGTGAAAAGTGCTATGCAAGTGTAGTTTATAACAATTATTGAAAGCATTTTATGTAGACTTTTTGAATGTTCATCTCCCATCCTAACCTAAAAATAAAGGTTTGCTACCAGGCACCCGGTGTTTAGAGCAGCAAAAACTTTCATGAACTGACCGTGTGTTATATCAATCGGTGATAGACAGCAGCAAAATGGACGTGTATTTCTATGAAAATCATTACTGTAATCAAAATGTGAAATGCTTAGGCGCTTTTGTGCCACTGGATTTGCAGATGACAGCAATTTGAGCCTTTGAGTTCATGAATCAATAAATATTGGACGCAATGACTGCAAAATGCTCTGTTCTGTTCACAGTTTTTTTTTTTGTTTTTTTTTTTCGTTATGCCTGCTCAGTTATGCCTGTACCAGCTTGTGTTATGTTAGGCAAGTGTGTGTCAATACCTTTCTGTGTGTTTGTGTGTGTATCTGCTGATATGCAAATGCATGTATTCTCAAACTTTTTCACGTCAAGGACCCCTAAACTGACACAAATTAGCCCACGGAGCCCCATCTGATAAGATTTTTGCTTTTAGACGTTTTATTACAGAAAGTGTATGAAACCCATGACCAAAATAGTCATACATTCTGTCATTGTGTTACTTATGGATGGAATTATAGTGAAAATAAATGATTCCCCTTTTTGCTGGGGACCCCTTGGAACCCCCTCAAGGACCCCCTGGGGGTCCCCGAACCCCACTTTGAGAACCACTGCGTTATATCTGTAATGTTGTGGATCTAAATAAAGGATTCACGTTTGCGCACACGCCCACTTGCGTATTTGGATGTGTGTGTGTGTGTGTGTGTATATGTCACGGGGGTACGGTGAATCTCAAGTCTGCCCAGCATGGCACAGAGCAGGAAGTAGGCCAAGGGGGGATTAAATGGCTACTGCACCACTTCCTCCCTCTACCCGTGGCCCATATGATGCTGTGTACTGCGTGTGTGTGTGTGTGTGTGTGTGTGTGTGTGTGTGTGTGTGTGTGTCGCCGTCGAACAGTGACAGAGAAAGCCAGGTCCCTGCTGCCACACTGCAGCAACCAGCTCCAGTCAAGCGCTAAGAAATGACATCACCAGCTCCAGGGAACAATGTGTGTGTGTGTGTGTGTGTGTGTGTGTGTGTGTGTGTGTGTGTGTGTGTGTGTGTGTGTGTGTGTGTGTGTGTGTGCACTGTTACACCCTGGAAATTGGTTCAATCAAAACAACTCAAAGCAAAGGAGGTCCCATAGAACAAACAGTTTATATTCTAATGCTGTACCAAATAATAATGCAATCACCAACAAACCGAATCTGAAATCCACCATTTTTCATACAGGAGACTTAATGGAGTTAGTGACTCATTGTGTATGTGGTGGAAGGGAGTATTGAAATTACTTCCTAGCTCATTAAATGAGGTAAATGATGTCATGATTGTGCCGGGTAATGACATGATTACAAAATGCACTCGTGGTTTTTTGTAGCCTGAACTCTAATCAAGGCGGTCATGGGACAATCTCTCTCTTTCTTTCTGCCTATCAGCCTCTTCTAATCAACACCCAGGTGCAGACATTCATTCACCCCAAAATCCCATTATGAGACGTCACCTGAGCCGGAGCAACCAGACCAAACAAAAACCATCATCGTATCATTTATCGACAATTGGAAAACAAAATCAAATACCCCGAAGACCCAAATGTACCACTGTGGTGAATTCCATTAGAAGGCTCGACATATAGAAATACAATAGAAAAGCCTCTACTCTGTCTCAGCCTGTCAGATAGATTTATTGAATTTGGCCTTGATTGAATCAGATCCTCCAGGTATGGCATTTTTGCATTGCTATCCCCTTAGAATATTAGCATATGCAATGTACGCGCACTAATACAAACTATGGGGAAATTCTCAAAGGAGATATACCTTCTTCTATAGAAATGACTAATGTCCAATGTTTTTTTTCAAATTGTGGGGCACAAACCCTCAGCTAATGCTATAGCTATGTACTATATAATATATCATAGGAAGTACAGGAAGGGCATGTTTCAATGTTTTTCTTCAAAATATTGAATATTGAAGTCTTGCACCTTCAATATGAATGCTGCAGTGACAAATGCCACATGAAAAAGAAAAGATCAGGCGAGGCATATTACCTAAAATCAAACCTTGATAATAAACAAACTGATTACATCACGATTCATAGTGATTTAGTGGATCTGGCAGGGATGTCAACACTTGATAGGAAGATTTTAAGATTTTAAACTGGATAGACAGCTGGATTTTTATATGAAAATCTTGCCTAGTTCAGCTTTAAAATAGAAACTTTTAGACTTCAGCCATTTCAAAAGCAATCCTCAGTTCTCATGCCATTTTCACAGGTAACCTGATTCGATCATGAGCACACCAAAACCCAATTTGGGCCGATTTTAGAAACCTTGTGAAATAATATAGCATTCAAATTCAAGTCTTTAATTGCTCTTCCATAACTCAGTTTCTACTGCTTACATCGCTGAACCACCAGTAATATTGATTAAAACATGATGGAGTGCTATTGGGTCATGCTTCTGTGTATTTCATCATGTTTTTTTCAATGGAGCCTAAGTCTTTTACAAAAAGCTGATGATTATCAGTATTGAAAATACATTTGGAAACTGTCTGGTCAACAATCAGACCACAGTAGGATGCTGGCCAGAATTACTGGCAGTCTTGGCTAATGGACTTTGAAATCCAAATGGAACTGGTCAGCAATCTCTTCTGATTGCTTTGCAGAAACTGCATTGCTGTCTATATCATAAGTGATTAATGTCAGCTCCCATAGTAGCCTAGGCAAATACACAGAAACAATATATAGATATAACAGTAAAGATAACATTTAATGCGATTGCAGCCTTTCTCTGATTGTTATCCATTAGGAAAACATCCTGGCTAGCTAAACTTGCTTTATTTTCTGAATATTTTTTTTCTCATTTGTTAGATATTGCATATATACTTTATATTTTTATTATTATAATTTATTTTCACACTGTGTATATTTTTTCTTTTGTATATTTTCATAACATACTTATTTTACTTAAATTACTTAAATTAGTATGTTCTACTGCTGTTAGTTTGCACACCCTGCATATACTGCACACCCTGCATATATGCTGTAATTCATATTTTCATAATTTTCATTCTTGTATTTAAATTTGTTTAATACATTCAAATTTTGTAACTGTCAGTTGCATTACGTTTAATACCCTCACCCCCCACCCCCATTGGGATCATTACAGTTACCATCTTGTATTAGTTACCATGCTGCAAGTATTATAGAGACCTTTGTTATTGCCAAGCAAACCCACAGAAACAATATACAGACTTAAGAATATAGAGGTAACATTGTGAAAACATTGTGATGTCAGTGAAAGCTAGACATCAGTTCCATTTTGAAACTTGGTCATCGGTCATGAGAATTGCCCTAGTAATGTCATCCACACCAAATCCAAGCTTTAGCTGAGTGACACTTTACACATGTATGTAAAGTGTAACATCACAGTAAAGGTGCCCTTTCTGTGCAATGGGTAATTCCACAAACCTGTGCAACATTTGCGCAAGATTATTTGTCAAAAAAAAAAATTCCTCAAATTTGAAAAAGCTTTTCAGTTCAACGTTAAAGAAAAAATGTAATTTTAAACAAATGGCCATGTTACAGAGCCCCTAAAGTCCCGAAAAGTGATATTTTTTTATCTTGTGCGCACAAGTTAATTATCTTGTGGGAACAAGTTATTATCTTATGCGCACAAGATAATTAACTCGTGCTCACAAGGTGATATTTTTTTATCTTGTGCACACAAGATAATAACTTGTTCCCACAAGATAATATCTTGTGCGCACAAGATAAAAAAAATATCACCTTTCTGGACTTTAGGGGCTCCGTAACATGGCCAAAACCACAACACATTTTGTAAACACACACAGCAAAACTACTGGGCGACGGAAGTGAAGAGGTAGCAAGTTTACTAGTTGAACAAGTTTACTCGCTCGCTTCATGGATTCTGCCATTACCAAAAAAAATTTCAGGCATGAGGGGTAGAGCGCCACTTTCAAACAGTGAGGGAGGAGACAAGCTAGTTTTAAAAAAAAGGAAAAGCTATTGAATGGGTTGGGAGGAGCAACGACTTGGGACAAATTTGACAACAAGCTTTAGAAAAGAGTTGAAACAACACAGCTGATCCGTGTGTGCGGCTATTTGTTTATATCATTACGTCTCACGGAAATCTCCACTGTTAGTACTTGTTAGCACTTGTTAGTTTCAGGATTGGTTACAGGGCCTGAAATCGCTTATCGCGGGTTTAAAGCCGCATGGACGAAAAAAGTTAGAGAACCAACTGGTAAAACAATAACCAAAGTTTTACTAAGAATTGAGCCTTTAAAAGCAAATTCGCCTGCACATTTGGAAATTTAATTGGACATGATGTTCTGTTTAGCAAGCCATCACCACCCCGCATTGCTTAAATGATGGATTCACAACAAACATAAACACTGAATCGTCAGCAAAGAAAGGCACTTTTACCTCTTTGAGGCAGCCCATGAAGTTGTTGCTGACTGGAGATCCAGGCAGGTCTGCGGTGCTGGGGCTTCCACCCACGTAGAAGAAGTCATCGGAGCCCAACATGGTGTAGTCTTCCTGGGTGTAACCTGTGGTGGTCAATATCCCGTCCACCGATATTGTCACCTGACAATGGGAAGTAAACAGTGAGGGCGGAAAAAAGACGTTGACTTTCCTGCACTTTAAGGGAAGGAGGAGGCCTACAGTACTGCAGAAGATGCTTTTTTTTTTTACCTCACTCAGGTCTATCTGAATTTGAATCTCTGGACTGGCAGGTTGTGTTCACCAGTGTTATGGTGCCACAGAGGATCAGACAGAACAGATAAAGAAAATCTGCCAGCCGAACATTTTCTTTATCTTTGATGCAGGTTAGTAGATGCTATTTTTGTGGGAATTTGAATTGTCGCTAGGTATGAAGGGTTAGTAGAATGTCAAAACAAAGATGCTTATTATGTGATTTTCGAGTGACAATCTATTAGTCCAGACACTGACAAGCATGCATTAGTTTTCACATGTCCAACTAGCACTAATTACGCACAAGCCACGTGGGGTCTACTATATTGTATGATCTTGTTTGCTTTCTACATAAATCAAATTGAGGGAGGAAAGAAACCACAAAGCCATGGCAGCTGCCCTTTATCAGCCTAAAGGACCATGCCAGGGTCAGACAAAAACACACACAGGCCAAACCAAAAAAAAGAAACAAACAAAATAAAACAGAGGGTTGAGTTAGTAGGAGGGTTACACATCACAAAAATACTACGGCAAACATGCAGCACAAACACAAGGGGATGGCAGAGGACATTAGTAAAAGCAGTCCCACACTGCAGGATATCCATCTGTGAGCCAGAATATTGCCCTTACCATAAAAAAAAACTAATTATGGAGAAGATCTTTGATCTTCAAAAACATTTTCTCCAGAATTGGCTGTCTCAGTAACAGCTGGGTTCCCATTGTGACCTTAATTAAAGATTCCATGATTTTTTAAGAAGACTTTCCCTGGCATTTCCATGACCTAAACATGTTGTTCAGTCTGGTTTCCACTGCAACTGGGCTGAAAAGCATCTAATGCGATGAATGTGTTTTAAAATTCCAGACAATTTATTAAATTCCCTGACTTCCCTGTATGGAATACACCTCTCAAAACTCCATGATATTCCAGGAATTCCAGGACCAGTGGGGACACTGTACCAGGTGCTAAGATGGGGTATTAAATACTACTGTGTGCCATCTGAGGCCATGGTAAAGACAAACAAATGGGTGAGTAGCCGTAGCTGAAGCTGTAGATGCCAGCAAGCTAAATACACTAGCCTGCTGGTTAGCTTAAGTAACAGTCGTACTGAAACTATATCCTTAAGCCCTACTCCTATTCCAATATCATCTGTCTGCAGCCAACAGCACTCCTAGGCACCAGCCCTCTCAGGTTGGTAGCTCACTATCATATCACCATATCACCATCTATTGTTATACAAACTATTTGACTATTCAATCAGGCAAGTAGTAAACAATTGGGCGACACAAAATATGAATATTGAATAATAATGTTGCTCATGATATACTTTTAAAATGATGAATATTAAAGGGGAAATACATTTTTTCCTGCCCCATAGTACAAAATGACCATAATGTGGGGGTTGATGACTCACTGATTACTTGGCCAGGTCAAGAAAACCATTATCAAGAAATGTCAAGAAAACCATTGCGCTCTCAGCAAAAGATGTGTTCAAGTAGGGCTGGGCAATATGGTTGAAATCAATATCATGATAATCATAAGGATTTTTCTCAATATCAATATATATCACGATATGGTTAATGTATGCAAAATCACATTAAATAATTAAATTAATGTTCATCTCATTGAACCGAATGGTAATGTTAGGTGTGATGTCAAACAAAACAGAAATATTCAAATAATATTCCTATACCTCATTTTATCAGAGTTTTTAAGTAAAATTTGCTTGTCATCATCAATTCAGACAGCAGAAATGTGTGTCACGATATCAAAATATCTTCATATCACGATATGATTCCACTGAAAGACGATAAACGATAATATTGAATTATCATCCAGCCCTATGTTCAAGTACAATTGCAAAATACATGTACTTTGCAATAGAGGCATCACACCAAAAAGAACAAAGATTTACTGGTGGAACATCCTAAAAAATGTGTACACTCACAGCGCACCCATATTGACATCATAATAATAAAATGGACTGTTTGTGAATTTAACTCATCTCTCATTCTCCCTCCATCTACAACAACATCTAGGCATCCACACTGTACTTCATGATATTGATGTATTGAAGGATCAAGATTATTATTTAATATTTATATGTTGTATCGCCCAAGAGTTTACTACGTGACAAAATGAACTGGTAGTATGTGTAACCTCCAAAACATTGGATGGCAATAGTGAGCTACCAACGTGGTTCTAAGAAGTCAGAATATCCAGGATAGGCCTACCTTCTCTTATTGCCGTTGTTGTCATTAGATGCAACCCTAGTCACTTTCTGCCATGGTAAGAGGCAAATAAGAAGAATTTTAGCTTTCATTAGTTTCCAGCAATCTCAGGTACAAACAATTTGGCTCTACTTCCAGTGCTGTTACAATGCCATGTAGATTAACGGTTGGACATTTTGCAGGTATCTTTACAGGAACCATGCTACATAATGAGATTTTTCATGTCCTCTTAAACCCTCCAGTGGTATCTATTGGGAATTTGAATGCGACATCCATTCATTGGAATTATCCATTTGTCCTTTTCAGTTTATCTCCGTCTGCATTGTTGCCCGATTTGCTTCATAGACTCTTATTTGTCAAGTGTGACAAATCTCACAGACTGTGATCTTGTAATTTGGTATAGATTGGTGCCAAATGTTTGCTTGGTTTCAGTGTGATTGCTAGGTATCCCGTTTGATTTCTCCTGCAGTGTGGGTTGCCTTAAGGATTATATTTTCACATGTTTAGGGAAGTGTATGAAGATGGAAGTGAGAGGTGCAAGGAGTCCATGGAGTAGGCCATGCACATAGTATACAGGAAACAATTGTCAGAGCTCCCGTGTTGATTTTGCTTTTTCTTTCTCTTTTTTTTGTTGTGGTAAGCTTCTGGCAGTTTCCACGACATCATCATTATCACCAAAAAAAAATTAGACCCAAGAATCTGGAATGCAAAGGCTTCAGTAAAACCCTAGAGAAGAAAAAGTTCCGGACGACTCAGAAAGAGCAAGAGGTTAAAAAGGAAAGCAGAAAAGGAGGACAGAAGCATTGTGAGTGGATGACCCAGGTGAAAGAAAGAGGGAGAAGAGGAAGTAAGCCAACGTGAAAGCCAGGAAATACCAACCCCATTTCCTAATTTTTTGAGAATGGCATCTTGAGATAAGTCAAAGAAAGAGGAAGAGGGGGAGGGAGTACACGGCAAACCAAAAAAATAACAATAAGAATGATATCTACCAGACAATGGAGTTTGTTTACCATAGCGTGTCCAATGCCTGATTGCTTTGCGGAAAAGTGGGGCAGGGAAGAAACGAATTTAAAAGAGTGAACAGTGGGGTTGTTAATAAATTAAAGCAAATGAAATTAAAACCAATGATGGAAAGTAAGGGAGTTAGTACATTTGTTAGTAAAATGATTCATTCCATGAGTCACGAGCCTCTTGAGAAAAGTTTTTTTTTTTTCAAAAGAAAAAGGATAAGTAGGAAAATAGAGGCAAAGTTGAAAGAAAGATGGTGAAAGAAAAGGAAGGAGGTACTGATGTTTTCTTTTAATAAGCCTCAAGTAAACTTGAGACAGAAAAGATACTGGATGAGGTTAGTTTTTACAAACATAGCATTAGTTAAATAACTAAAATCTCAAAAAGCCATGGAAGAACACACATGAACCCACATTTCCTACAACCCCTTTTGGGTAAAGAGACAAAGCTCTCTACGATTCGACTTCACCCTTTTCAGTAGGGCTGTGCAAAAAAATCGATACAGCTGAGTATTGCAATATTTTTTTCCATGATACTGTATCGATTTTCCAGCCCCTCGTGTCGATACATTAAAAGAAATTATTCATGTTTTAAACGGATTGAAAATGTCCTTAAATTTCCCTCAATTCCCTTTGAATTAAATAGTTTTGACTCAATTTGTCCGCTGAGTTATCAATATAATGTGATGTACAGGTGGTACACAGCAAGTTGTATTTTCAGCTCCATTTTTAAATTTTCAGTAAATTATGTAGGTATGTAGGTATCGCAATATGTATCGTATCGCAATGTATCGTGATACAATCATATCGTGACCCATGTATCGTGATACGTTTCGTATCGTGAGGTCCTTGCCAATACCCAGCCTTACTTTTCAGTTGGAGGATAAATTGAAAATTCCCTACCCTGCCATTTCAATTATTACATTTTACCCAGCGGATTAGAGCAATGTTTGCTAGCATTTCCACAAACATTGGTAGTAAGATCCGAGATAACCCGACTATCCACCCGCAAAATACAAAAGCAGTAATCCAAACACTTCCACTGAAGAGGTGGTGGTGGAAAAAGGAAGTGTGCCTATTAGCATATTTCAAAATGCAGGTCGGTGAGAAATTGTACAGCTGAACCGAGATCAGTCGTGGGTAAACAGCAGAGGTCTTGGTTGACTGGAGCCTCTCCCCAGATCATACCATAAAATGTCTCCCCACTGAGAGAGAGAGAGAGAGAGAGAGAGCAAGGGAGGAGGAGAGAAGATGAAGAGAGCAAGGAAATGGCCCTCTAAAACCATGAAATGGGTGATGACTTCTTCACAGATGGAGAAGAGGCCGAGATGGCAGACAGTGAGAAAATCAGACCTGGAAATTGGCGCTCCTCCAATCAAGAAAGTGTATGTAAATACTGGGAAATTCTAACTTTTAGCTTTAAAGGAATAGTTCACCTAAAAATGAAAATTCTGCCATCATCTACTCACCCCCATGCCAGTTGAAACACAGGTGAAGTTTGTCCATATAACACACAGGGAGGTTGCCAGCACAACTCCATAGCAGCCTTCTCCAAAACAACTGAAGTCAGTGGGGACCAGTTCTTCAGAGTTCCAAAAAGACCTACAGTATATTTACACCATAATCTAGTGCAAATCTTAATTACAGCTGATTGATTTGCAACAAATAATGGTGTATAGGCCTTTCTATTCACAGTGTGATTGTTTGGCTGTTTTTGTTTTGGAACTCTAAAGAACAGGTCCCCATTGACTTCAGTTGTTTTGAAGAAGGCTGCTACCAAGTTGTGCTGGCAGCCTCCCTGTGTGTTATATGGACTAACAAATTTCACCTGTGTTTCATTTGGCATGAAGGTGAGTAGATGATGACAGAATTTTCATTTTTGGGTGAACTATTCCTTTAACGAAAGAAAGAAAGAAAAAAAATAAAACAGTAGGAGATGGAAAGATATATTATTCTCATACAGCTGACAACTGACCCATTTCACGACACAGTCAACTAACTATACATCACAAAATCATCCTTAAAGATCAACAGCTTTGCGTCAGACCACAGCGCTCCCTCTTCACTCTCCACCCTTCGCCCTCGGTGCCTTACCTGGCGGAGGTTGCGGGTCACTTTGACGTCGTGCCACGAGTTGTCGTTGAACTTCCCGTTGACGGGCTCCACGATGGCCTCGAAGGCTCCGGAGCCCAGGTTGATGACGAGGGACACGGCGCCGTCCTTCAGCGCCAGGTTGACGTAGTCGGCCGACTTGCCCGTGTGGAGGATCAGGCCGTTGCGCTGCCACGTCTTGAAGGAGAGCGTGATCTCGTCGCTGCTGCTCTGGATGGGGTTCTGGGAGAGGTCGTAGCAGAAGTACTCGGAGCCGCGGAAGGTGGCCACGTTCTCTTCCCTCGCTGTGGCGGAAGGGAAAAAAGAGAGGAGAGGTGTTCAGTGGAGCGCATTTCAGAGTCAGTGCAGTGGAGTTAGCATAGGGTGATCGCATTTTCAAGTGTACCGCACGTTCATGCACGCGCACATGTATGTGTTTATGCACGTACCATAGGCGTTTTCATCAGGATGAGGGACAATTATTTCAGGGCTTAGCACACCTAGTGACTGCACCTTTCAACACCATGGACAGAGCCTCAGCAAACCAAAAATTATGTTTTGTCTCCAAAAATCCACCAAAACATAGTTTATGTGGTGCATTGTTTATGTTTTTTGATTGGGTTAGGTAATAATGAGCGGGGCAGAACATGATAAACATCTATGTAACAAGTATAACACCATTATTATTATTTTAATTGTGGTGAAAACCGGGACAATTTGGTAGTGAATGTTGAAAACCGGGACATTTTAGTGTTTTACAGATATTTGTCGGGACTCGGGACGCCCATCTTGAAACCGGGACAATCCCGGACAAACCTCTGGTCACCGTAAGTTAGCATGCCATTGACTCAAATTCAGTCAAGAAATATCACTTGGGTATCATTATTACCTTCACAACGTGGTTTTTAGGCATCTGGTAAAACATAAGCAAGAGTACAGCATCATATAATTTCCAGATATGCTATTGCTATTTACGTACATCAAAACAATAAAATAATAATCAAAATTTGTGCAGGGCACCGTCTTATAATTTTGGGCCTCCCCAGACACTGATTGACACAACAACAACAAAAGAGCCATGCTGTCCAGAAAATAAGAAGGACCATCAGAAATATTAGACCCTGTGACAGTGAGGAATGCCGGCTACGACAGAAGTAAAGGGAGACTGCTGATAGCTATCATCCAACAACATCAAAGGCCTAATCTTGCCAGTGAAATTGCCATTTCCTGTCAAATGGCCGCCCTGTGATACAGTGGTTATGCTTGTGATCAGGCAAAGAGAAGCAAAGATTAGGCCATGGAGGGAGGGGGAAAAGAGGAAGAGGAGAGAGCCAGGATGAGTTGTACCGAGTCTATTTGGGGCCATGGTGACAGAGAGGGAGAGGAAAATAGAGGAGAAAAAATACAGAACTGCAGAAAGAAGAAAGAAGATGGGGAGGAGATAGGGAAGGGCGCAAGAGAGCTATGGGGGAGTACAGGAAAAAAAGAGTCCAGTCTGGAGTACTTATCTGTGAGATCATCTTCAATTAACTCGCTGTCTCTTAAGCAGAGATGCTAGACACTGTGAGCTTAGCCACACCGCGGCTGAATCCATCAGCCGCTAAAACACTACCAGGCTCTGGGTGAGAGCAGCAGCCGTGTGCTCTGCATACTCAATAAAGCTCCCACCGAAGGGAAAAAAAAAAGAAAAAGGAAAAAGAAACGTAGAAGTAAAATGGCTGCCGCTTTCATCTTCTGTACACAGACACCTCAGGCATCACTTCCTCAAAGAAGACTTCACCCACATAAAATGAACCAGTTTCACTTGCAATGAGCGAGAACAGAGTGTGCTTTAGTGTGCCTTTTCAGGAATATTTAACAGTAAAACATGAAAATGAATGATAAATATCTCAACATTCAGCATTCAGACTCAACCTGGGATGACCTGCTCTTACCTGTCTCTTACCTACGGAAGCGTAATGCATTCACTTGAGAAAACAAATTCTGCTCTGTTTTTCTGAATTAACCAGATAATTATCTCAGAATTCGGAGAAAACATTTCACGGGAAAAAGAAATTCTGCTGTTTTTCTGAATTAATGAGATACAGTATCTCAAAATCCCAAGAGATGCTCTCATTCCTACTTGAGAGCTTGATTTCATGGAAGCAAACATGTCCCGCCTGTTTAGTTTAATCCAGTTTTATTTTGCTTTTGGTTTGAAACATTGGGAGATACTCGTGTCTTTAAGTAATATAGATGGTATTGTTATTAGTTTGTCAACTTTGCGCAGGCACCTCAGGACTTGGTAGTTGTTCAGACGGAAAGCCCATTCAAAATAAAACTGAGATATCTCATTAATTCAGAAAAACAGGGCAGAATTATTTTTTTTCCATGAAAACTTTTCTCAGAATTCTGAGATAATTATCTTGTTAATTCAGAAAAACAGAGCAGAATTATTTTTTTCCATGAAAACTTTTCTCCGAATTCTGAGATAATTGTCTTGTTAATTCAGAAAAACAGGGCAATTTTTTTTTTTCTCAAGTGAATGCATTACGCTTCCGTACTTACCTGAGCTACTAACCCTAAAATAATTTCATTAGTCTGGGTTTCAATGTTGTGTTTTAGTGACCCATGATGGTCTGAATGCTGTTTCAGAGGTTTTTCCATAATATGAGTAAAACTCAAGGAGAAACCCTTAATCCCTGTATGAAAATGGTCAAATTTAAAGATACTGAATATCAGCACAAAATAGGCCTATTGGCTGTCAGCATCTTCAATACCAAAATATCAGTACTGCTATCCATATTAGTATGAGGCTTCAAAAACAATGTGCGATGAATATATGGCTTCAATCAAATGATAAACTGTACAAAAGTCATGGGCTAACACAAAATTAGCTAACTAATCAACTGCCCAATCATGTCCAATCATCACAAAACTTGTCTATGTGTGTCTGTCTATCTACCATGTCAACCTTCCATTATGTTTTCAAAGTGTGTTTGGACCCCTCAATCGCCGTTTGCAGCTATATTTTCCTTTATTTCTTGGCGCAAAAATTGTCAAATATAAAGATATTGGCAGCTTCAGTCAAAAAATATCAGTGTCAGTATTGGCCCTAAAAAAAACCCAGTTATTATATCAGACAAGATGTGACTTTGTCTTGGCCGGTCAAAAGTAAGGTAACGTTGAGTACCATTCCATTCACAAGCTATCTCAGAAACCAGACCTCACCAAAACTCCCTTGGGAGAGCTTCCATACTCCTAAGACAACCCCCTGATATCTTATCTCACTGTTGGCACGACAACCTGACATTGCAGATAGCCCTACCTCCCAAAAACACCTCCAATGATAGGGCAATGATCAATTATTAATTAACGTGAGCGCTTTTTTCAACAAAGGGCCCATCCAGACCCTTTTCCACCCAGCTCCTTAATACGTAATGAGATGGGGAACCCACACTTAGCGAATAAGTTTTGGATGAGGGTGTAGGGAGATGAGTAGAGTGTGTGTGTGTGTGGTGGTGGTGGTGGTGGGGGGGGTGGTACTATCTCTGTGGTAACATATCCAATATGGGAGATAGAAAAGTTTTGAATGAAAGGAGATCCTCAGATTTTATGCAGGAAAGGAAGAGGGATGCTAGAGAAGAGCTATACTCTAACTTCACAAGCAGTGTCACGGGTGTCTACTGCGTCTAAAACAGTGATTCTCAACCTTTTTCATATCAAGGACCCCTAATTTAGTCCACATTAGAGCTACGGAGCCCCATTTGATTAGATTTTGTCTCTCGGACCCAGATCTGAGAATACTTTTATTGCCAGATATGATTTTGTCCAGAATTCCATGACTATCTGTATTGTAGGTAGAGGGATAACAGTGAAACTATGATCAAAATAGTCATTCTTCTACATTCATAATAGTGAAGTTAGACAATTGATCAATTTGCTGGGGACCCCCTGGAACCCCCCCAAGGACCCCTGGTGGTCCCCGGACCCCATATTGAGAACCACTGATCTAAAGGTTCGGTATCCATGCTTGACAGATGTGTCCCCAGTGATTTTAGTACTCAAAGGAAATATTCAATATATAACTGGTGTACAAAAAGTTGATGCTGGCCTAAAAATGACATACCACCACTATTGAGTACGTCCGACAGCTATGGCACCTCCTTAGTTCAAAGTAAAGTTTTCCAATTTTGTTTCATCTACCTTAGGGGCTGGCAAAGTCAAACTACATCTTGTCTGCGACGTCTTTACCCCAAGGTGAGCGAGCATCCCTGCCTCTCTCTCCATTTATGGCCCACCGCCAGGGCAAACAAGCCTTATCGGTGTGCATGGATAATGCGTAAACCCCTGGGACGCCGAGAGGAACCACGCTAGTTCACTCATGAGGAAACACACCTGCAGGGGCGAGAACAGAACCCGCCAGAATAAGAACATCGTCCCGTTTCAGATGGCAGACAGACGAGCAAGTGTAAAAGAAAAGTAGAGGAAAGGCAGAATGCAACTAGGAAAACAAATCAACATTGGCAGGTTTTAAAATGTATTTTGCTATGTAATCACCTAAATCATTTTGTGAGAAAGCATGTTTTTGGAATTGAAATCCGCTAACAGTAAAATCATGCCACTGTCTTTTACAATTTGTTGAGTGGTGATATACAGCAACAGGTTCAATACTTGATTACAGTCACCCAGAGAAGTAGCCATTGCAATTTTGCTGAAATATGGAATGGTAATGAGTGGAAAATGAATGAAACTTCTTTATGGCTGAAATGAGGACGAAGTGAGGAGATTGTTATCGGGCCATAATGGTTTTAATGGCGTCCGTAAGCCATTCCATTCCGAGCCTCCATTTGATGGATGAGCCTGGATAAGTCATGCTAGGGGTCATCCATAAAAGTGTCAGAAGGAGAGAGATGGCAGAAGGGAAAGTTATGGCCCCAGTAAATCTCCCTTATGTTTGGAAGGCAACGGGACGCCACACGCCCTGGGTGGCAAAGTATCGAAACCGGCTCTCCCTTTTTTTCAACTTCTCAATAGGGCCTTCCATAAACTATGACATAGTTTGTCCTCTAGTTGGAGTTTTCTTTTATTTTTAACAAAATCACAAGCAGAATATACTGAAAGTCTCTGCATTTTGATAGGCACTCAAAAGAGTTATGGAAACCTTAAACATGAGAGACAGTTTTTGTCAACTTTCTTTTGCCTTTGTCGACTGACTTCTCTATATTGGCCAAAGTCTCTTGATCTTGCCAATATGCGCTATTTGAAAGACTCCCTTACAAAATCTACAATATCACCTCAAATTACCGCAAAATCCACATTGCACAAACACAGACACATCTGAAACACCAAAGCTGTTTCAACTCTGACAAGTTTAAGTGACTGTTGAGCCTATGGGCATGATAAATGACTGTAAAAGCATTGATGAATGAATAATATGGATTGTTTTGTATGAATCATTAATGCTACGACAGGCCTCAGTGGCACCGGGGTAATGGTTATAGTCCAAATATGAATCAGCAATGAATAAGTCATTGGCTCATACATAATTGAGTGGCATAATGATTTATGATGTGCGGATTTTCTTCCAAATTTCTGCATGGCTGACCACGATGAATCAGTGTCTGGAGTTAGAAGGGCAAGGATGGTGAGTGGAGAGAGTTTTTGTGTCTCTTGTGGTTCCCATTAAGTACAGTAAAGTCCTGGTCACAGCTATACAGTGAGGAGAACAGAGATCTGGGATTAAATGAGGTAACCTATACACCACTGGCAACCTATACATCACCTATGTCATCACCTTGCCTAAAAACGTTATCAATGACCGTGGGTAGAAACGTCATTACCATGGGTAGAAACAGCATTACCATGGATAAAAACGTCATCACTACGGGTAGAAACATCATTGTTGTGGGTTGAAATATCATATATATATATCAAATATCATTATGGGTAGACACCTCATCATTATGGGTAAAAACATCATCACTATGGGTAAAAATGTCATCATTATGGATAAAAATGTCATCATCACGGGTAGAAACGCCATCATTAAGGGTAGAAACGTCATTAGAAACCTAATCACCATAGATGTAAATGTCATCACCACAGGTAGAAATGTCACCACCACAGGTAGAAACATTACCACTACCGGTAAAAACGTCATAATTTTGGGTAGAAACATCCTCACCATGGATAGACACATTATCACCAAGAGTAGAAACATCATCACCAAGGGTAGAATTGTCAATATGGGTAGAAATGTCATCACCACAGGTAGAAACGTCACCACCACTGGTAAAAACGTCATCATTTTGGGTAGAAACATCATCACCGCCGGTAGAAACGTCATCACCATGGGTAGAAACATTATCACCAAGAGTAGAAACATCATCACCAAGGGTAGAAATGTCATCACCACAGGTAGAAACGTCAACACCACGGGTAAAAACGTCATCATTATGGGTGGAAGTGTCATCAGTATGGGTATGAACCTTCTCACCTTGCATAGAAACATCATTACCGCAGGTAGAAACGTTATCAGCGCAGATAGAAACGTCATCACCGCAGATAGAAACGTCATCACCGCAGATAGAAACGTCATCACGACAGATAGAAATGTCATCACGGCAGAAAGAAATGTAATCACGACAGATAGAAACGTCATCACCGCAGATAGAAACGTCATCACCGCAGGTAGAAACATTGTCACCATGAGTAGAAACATCATCACCAAGGGCAGAATCGTCAATATCAGTAGAAACGTCATCACCACAGGTAGAAATGTCATTATTATGGGTAGTAATGCTATCACCGCAGGAAGAAACGCCATCACCATGGGCAGAAACATCATTACCAGGGGTAGAATTGTCAATATGGGTAGCAACTATATCACCATGACTAGAAACACCATCACCACAGGAAATGTCATCGCCGTGGGTAAAAATGTCATCAATAAATCTCAGCACCTACAACCAGTGCTTAATTTGTGCCGGATCCTGCCGGAACAGGATCCGGAAACTCGCGGTTTTGGACTACCTGCATTCCGGTACTTATTTGCGTGGAACCGGCACCTCTGGTGGCATGAAAGGTTTTTTTTGTCTGCCCATGTAATAATCCCAATAGTTGACTCTTCTTTCCTTTCCACTCCCTTCCAAAAACCTAATTGGCTCATTTCCATATGAAGACAGGTGATTACCCTATTAGAAAGTAGCAGCAAGCGCATAGTAATCATATCAAATGAGTGAGCTGCTTTGTAGAGTGTGTTATGGTAAACTTCAGACAGTGTCATGGTTAAAAGATAGTTGAATTTGCTGTCCTTTATATGTCAGCTGTGTGGACTATTTTGGAAAATTAGACAAGGTAAGCATGGGTGTTTTTGTTTGTAAACGTGTTACAGTTCTCTGCTGGGACAATAACATCTAAATTCATATTTGCATAGATAAAAACAGAAATTATTTGGAGTGCAGACCTGTAAGCCCCACAGTTAAATATGTGGGCAATTGCGCATGTCATGTTGAGTGTCCCGAAATAATTGGTAATATAATTGGTTGTAAGCGCCACATGTGGGCATTTCAAAACCAGCGCGGTCCAGCTGAGTGTGCGCATTTAGGTTGACTTCTAGCTGCATGGCATGACCATGATACGTTTTATTGCTGTAATTTCATTAATCGCTGACATTGTTTCCTACGTTCAAAGTAGATATCCTATGAAAGTATTTGTGTTGAATATTAATGCGTAACTACTCGAGCCAGAATTTGTCTGGTAAATGGTTGAAGCCATTGCAGTTTCCTTGATGTGTTTATGTATGATTAGGATATCTCATAGCCAAGTAGCCTATGTGGGCATGTTTATGTTGTGAACAGTGCAGTTATATCTTTAGTCCACTACTTGAAGGGCAGGTTTGTAAAAACCCATCGTTTTGGACAAAATGAGCATTATGTAGCCTATGCAATAATCAAATATTGTTATAGGTCCCCAGTAGTCGGAGCTCTAAGGTAATATAGTCGGTCATTTAGTCATGTTTAGGCTGTTAGGTCTACAGTAAGCTATATGGCTGTACTGAGCACCACCAGTCCAATGCACTTGTTGTCTTGATGTTCCGGAACCTTTTCCCTCCAGACCGACTCGCACGAACACCGACCCCTTCGGGTTCCAGGACCTCATAATTTATAAATTTAGCACTGCCTACAACCCTATCAATCCCCCCAGATGCATTATGGACATTTTGTGCTGTGGGGCAGGAAAACCTTACTTACTTCCCCTTTAATACCATGTGCAAATGAAGTCTTACAAGTTGGCTATCATAGGGGAAAAAATGTCAGCAACTTTGGTTGTAAAGCTCAGTCTCAAAACTCCTCCATCTATTGATGTGCCTCCAAGCACTTTATCTCATCCACCCGTCTGTCTCTATTCTTCTGTCTCTCTCCCTCTCTATCCTAATTGCAGTCCCTGCCACTTTTTCCTCTCGTTGTGGCTCAGTGCCTCGCTCCTCTGTCTTTTTTGTGTGACCATTAACTCTCTTTCCATCTTTCTCTCGGCCTCCTTCCCTTCATCGGCCCGTCTACCTGTCACTCTACTCCACCTCTCCAGCCACCTCTTCATCTTCATCCATCCCCTCACCCCCTCCGTCGCCATCCCTCTCGAAACGGAGCGAAAAGTCGGGACCCACGGAGAAAACATTTATGCATCATCAGTATATGTTGAGGAATGTGTATGTGCATGTGTGATGCCTTCCCACTTTCTTGTGGTAGGAGTTTGCTACTGTCCACCAGAGTACTTTGTGGTGAGAGCGGGTGGAAACACTCAATCTCTGCATAGTATAAAAGGCTTTTTGCATGATGACAATAAGCTGTGTACACCTCTTTCTCTCAACACTCAATCTACTCTTTCTGTAGCTCACTAGTGCCCAAGCAAACGCCTCCCAATTCATCCTAGAGTACAAGCAATCGTTGCTATTTCTGTCCACTTTGAGGACAGCTAAATGCGAATCAAAAGCAACCAATAGTGACGGACGACAGCAGCGCAACAAAAACATTCCCTATTATTCCTTTCTTTCCGTTCTCCCCTGAAAAGACGACCGAACAAGCCTGTCTTTCGCACTTCTCCGATGGTTGATTGCGAATATTCAGTTCGAGGAGAGCCAGCGCTCAACTCACAAAGGGCATGACTCATTTATTCGAGGAAAAAAAAAACAGCGTCACTCATGAATTCCACGGCATCTTGGCAGAGCTGGGGGATTATTTTTAGAGTTCATTTTAAGTGTTGAGAATTCAAAGAGGTTGAATTTAACAAATCAGAGGGGTGCGGATGGGTGTTTTGTGATTGGACTGAGGTCATGAACACACTGAAAGTGGTGGGTGGGGAGCAAGTCCAAAAGTACAAACATGAGTGCATTGAGCTAAGGCTAAGGTTCAAATGATGTGGGTTTCTGAAGGCTGATACCAATGCCGACACCTTCGGACTGAAGCTGATATTCTGTGCCAATATTTAATGTCTTTAAATTTGACCATTTTCCAGTGGTGGAATGTAACTAAGTACATTTACTCAAGTACTGTACTTAAGTACAATTTTGAGGTACTTGTACTTTACCTGAGTATTTCCATTTCATGCTACTTTATACTTCCACTCCACTACATTTCAGAGGGAAATATTGTACTTTTTACTCCACTACATTTATTTGACAGCTTTAGTTACTAGTTACTTTGCAGATTTAGATTATTAATACACATTATAAATCAACTAATAAATTATGATATATTTTTATAGGTTAAGCTACCCAGCAGTATATAAAGTAATTAAAATTACCTCCACCTTTACCAGCTGCAACATTAAAGTGATGAACACATTAATGCATCAATAATTATAGTCCAATAACATGATATATATGATTCTGAAATGGACCATTCTGACTACTTTTACTTTTGCTACTTTAAGTACATTTTGATGCTAATACTTTTGTACTTTGACTTAAGTAATATTTTGAATGCAGGACTTTTACTTGTAACAAAGTATTTTTACACTGTGGTATTTCTACTTTTACTTAAGTCAAAGATCTGAATACTTCTTCCACCACTGCCATTTTCATACTAAATTGTTACAAATATTCAGTGTAACATCATCAAAACAATCTTTTCTTTTATGTGTCTAGCATCGGGAGACACTTTTTCATGTTCACAGATGCAGACAGAACTGAAGGCTGATAACTGATACCAATATTGATATTTTGGTATTGAAGCTGCAGATAGCCGACATTTTGTTCTGATATGAAATATCTTTAAATTAGCCTGGCAAAAAAATGACAGGGATTCAGTGTTTCCTCCAGAGTTTTATTCTTGTCAGGGTGGAAAAGCCTCTGAAACTTAAAATTTAGACCGTAAGACACAAATGCTCCACTGAAAGCCATATTAATGAAATTCTTTTAGGGTTAGCAGCTCTTTAAGGCAGTGGTTCTCAACCTTTTGTCTCTCTGACCCAAATCTGAGAACATTTTTATTGTCAGATATGATATTGTATAGAATTCCATGACTATCTGTACTGTAGGTAGAGAGGTAACAGTGAAACTATGATCAAAACAGTCATTCTAAAATGACAAAATAATGAAGTTTAACAATTCATCAATTTGCTGGGGACCCCCTGGAATGCCCTCAAGGACCCCTGGTGGTCCCCTGGACCCTACGTTGAGAACCACTGCCTTAAGGCACGTTGAGGTAGGTTTTTCAGACATCTGATCTAAAAATAATAGTATTAAAATTTTGAAATATTGACTAGCTGTAGTCAGGGAGGAACCTCCATCATATCAGAGGTGGATGACTCCAACACTGGCAAGTCAATATATCGGTCTAACTTTAGCTAGTACGTCAAACACATGCAGGTGCTCTCTCTCTCTCACACACACACACACACACACACACGCACACACTAGACGGAGGCGTGATCTGGCCTCAGCTCAGGTGAGAGCTTTCAGGAATTCCTGAGTGGACCATCTGTTGGCCTTATCCAACGGAGAGATAGAGAGAGAATAATCCCATTCATAGTCAACTGAACAGCTCCACTACAATGTCTCTCTCTCTCTCTCTCTATCTATCTCTCTCTCTCTCTCTCTCTTCCCCCCCCTGGCTCACCTGACAGGGACGGTGTACAGGAGGCAAAACAGATTGCTTAGCAAAAGGGGAAATTATTCATGCACTCGCCTGTATTGTTAATCAGAAAGAAAAAGTGTTATTCAGCGAGCTCCGAGAAAACATTAGTTAACATGCAGAGGGAAGAGAAGGAGAGAGAGAGAGAGAGGGAATGAGCGAAACACTATCTCGGGTTCCGTTGAATATGAATGGGAATGCTGGGGTTTTTTTCCCTCTTTCTCTGCGGGTAGGGAGAGAAAATTAGGAGCCGAGTGAGACACAGAGAAAAAGGGGGGGCGGGGGGGTGGGGGGTGGGTGGGGGGGTAAGCAAAGAAAAACAGATTAAACAGGCGATACGGTATTTCCCATGTACGCCTTCCACTGGTACACACACTACCGGCGTATCGAATGGAGCCGCTCGCCCACACCAGCGAAGAAGAGGGCTCGAGCGGGAAAAAAAAAAAGCCATAATATATGAAGCAGACACACTACACTAAGGCACAAAATGGCAGCCCTTTTTCATCCCTGGATCGGGGGTTCGACCGGTATGGGTTTTTGAAGGCTGATAGCGATGCCGATGTTTTTTTTGGATTGCAGCTGCCAATAGAAAATATTTTGTTGCCGGTATTCAATGTCTTTAAATGTGACTATTTTCATGCCAAAGAAATTCCCAAAAAATTCCAAGATTCAGAGTTTCCCCCAGGATTTTATTGTTATCAGGATGGAAAAGCCTCTGAAGCAGCATTTAGACCAGCAATGGAATCAAAATGTGGCATCAGAATCAGTTTAGTAGTGGAGCAGTGTATTGATCAGTTATATATACATATATATATTACACGATCAGTCAACCTGCATCATATCCATCATATCAGATGACACTGACTGAACCAGATCCCATTTTTAAATTCCAGCTGCCAATAGAAAATATTTTGTGCCGGTATTCCATGTCTTTAAATTTGACTATTTTCATGGAAAAGCCTCTGAAGCAGCATTTAGACCAGCAATGGAATCAAAATGTGGCATCAGAATCAGTTTAGTTTAAGAGCTTCTTATAGACAGTATTAGTAGTGGAGCAGTGTATTGATCAGTTTTATAGATATATATATACAATCAGTCAATCTGCATCATATCCATCATATCAGATGACACTGACTGAACCAGATCCCATTTTTAAATTCCAGCTGCCAATAGAAAATATTTTGTTCCATGTCTTTAAATGTGACTATTTTCATTCCCAAAAAATTCCAAGATTCAGAGTTTCCCCCAAGGATTTTATTGTTATCAGGATGGAACAGCCTCTGAAACAGCACCTAGACCAGCAATGGAATCAAAATGTGGCATCAAAATCAGTTTAGTTTAAGGGCTTCTTATAGACAGTATTAGTAGTGGAGCAGTGTATTGATCAGTTTTATAGATATATATATATACAATCAGTCAACCTACATCATATCCATCATATCAGATGACACTGACTGAACCAGATCCCATTTTTAATAAAAGTCCAGTATCGGAAAACACACATATATCGGTCCGACCCTGCTCTCGATGTCATACTACACAACTCTGTAAAATGGAAAAAAAAAAAAAAGAAAAAAGTTAAGTATGCGGAGGTATGGTGCGATCATCGTCAAAGAAAGAGAACGGGGAAAAAAAACATAAACGGCGGTGAGGATTATCCGTTTACGGCCCCACTGACTCTGCTCTCTCTCTCTCTCCCTCTCTCTCTCTCCCTCTCTCCCTCTCTCTCTCTCTCTCTCTCGCTCCCTCGCTCCTCAGATGAAAATTGTTATTCCATTTTGTCAAAGCTGCGGGTGACTGTTTCGAAGCCGCCGCCAAGCAGCCATCCAGTGGAAGCAATTTCATAGGCAGCTAATTTAAATTTGCCAGCTCCTTTTTGATCTTCTGGCATTAGCAGTATTTCATTAATTCCCTCATCTTTTCAATTACAGGTTCACCACTACAAGAAAGGTGGTGGGTGAGAAGAGAAAGGGGGGGGGGGGGGGGGGGGGGGTTGAAGAGTATTACACAAACACGTGATAAATCTGTTAAGTATTAGCAGTGATGTAGTGGGGAATGTGATCACGGTAAGGCCAACAACCACCACTATGAACCAAGATCAATTCTGTTTCCAGAAAACCAATCAGTTATGCTTTTCCTCCCTTAAAAATACCCTGTCATCATATAACTTGCATCGGTTTGATGCTGCTTACTCTTCTGTGCACTATGAATTTTTGTCATCAAGATTTATATGGGTTGAAAAAGGTGGTTGAGGTGGTATTCCTCTAAACGTATTGTGTCAAGTGTGGCTATCAGCATTTGACAATGAAATTCATACAATGGGAATTCATCAGTTGTTACTACTGAAATGTCAGAATTGAGAAGTTGAGTGTTATGCAGGTACAAACAGTACACCTATGTTTTGGAAAATACCCACCAGTCAATAGTAGGGTTACAGGTATGATATTCGTTATGGACAGATATTTTGCAGAACGGATACATTTCAGAACATCTAAAGCCACTTTGAACCAGTCAAGCCAAGCCTACATCAGGATTTATTCAACAAATTCAACAATTATTTCTTTACCGACAAAAACAGTTTCTATGTCTAGCGAGTGTAAATACTATTTTTGCAATATTCAAGAAGTTTTATCAAATTTTGCCATTTCTTTTCTAATTTGTTGCAATTCAAGACATCCCAATTTGCAAAAACATTACTTGTGTCTTCCACCTCTGATATGATGGATATGATGCGGTTTGACTGACTACATATTTATTGAAAAATTGATCAATACTACACCGGTTGCCTATGGGAAGCCCTTAACCTGAATTGATTCTAATGAAACATTTTGATCAGATTCCTCACACATACCCATGAATATGCTCATTCCAAAAATATCAGTATCAGCCTTTAACCAACCCATATCCATCCCATCATAGTCAGCAGTATATCCACCGCCTCAGCTACTACAACAGCTGACTTATGAACGTACCACAAAACAGTAACCAAGGGAAAAATGTAGCTTCAGTGCAGCAAAATGCAGCGTTGTATTGGATGATCTGGATGTAGATCAATACGGAGCAATCATGAAGCCAGCATTCTCCCTCTGCTTATGGGTACACACACACACACACACACACACACACACACACACACAGGCGTGGACAGACACCAAAGGACTTATTACACGCCCCAGTGAGTGCATTATGATTCCACACCTACTACACGATGGCCTCTGGTGCTCAGATGGCAAAAGGGGAAAAAAAAAAAAAAAAAGAAGAAGCAGGCGATGTTGAAGATTACTGCCAACGCTAAATTAAGCCGGTGATGCCGACAAATGTATAAATATACAGGGAACGAAATGACAGCATTGGTTTGGAATGCCAGGTGTGGGGATTTTTGTGTGAGAGTGAGATCATAAATTATGTGATCTCTCTCTCTCTCTCTCTCTCTCACACACACACACACACGATCACTCTCTTGTTTTTCTTTCATGTTGATATGAATTTCAATTTCGACACACTCCGTTTAGAAGTTTTTCTTTTTCCAGAAATGCACACTTGTATTATTTATTTCGTAAAAATTCAATGGCATGTTTTTTTTTTTTTTTCATATTTCTGGTGAACGCATA
>NW_027282076.1:0-93156 GCF_046629955.1 Centroberyx affinis | reverse complement strand
CAACCAGAATCCCTTTCCTTGGCCTACAAAGTTTACTTTTAACAGAATTCACACTTTTTCAATTCACAGAAATAAATTCATACTTACAGCTCTAACAATCTGCACTTTCTCTGATTCTGGATTACTTGTTTTTCCCTTCACTAAATAACAGAGGATCTCGGCTAAGGAAACGTTACAGACGCAATACCAGTTAATCTACATCTGTCAACAATTTCAAATAAAGACTTGGGACCTTTCTAATGAACACAAACACACTCTCTCTCCCTCCTTCTCCCTTTCTTTTTCAGAACACACACACACACACACACACACACACACACACACAGTGATTATTATTTTGTTTTTTGCATCAGGACTCTTATGTTTTTTTTCCCTGTACATGCCACTGACTGTTTTTCTCTTGAGGAGAGATGTTTTAATGAGCCCTTGTTTTTTATTTCAACATCACTGGCACACATTTGTATTTTTTCTCTCTTCTTCCTGTGTTTTATCAAAATGTGCAATTAACTAAACTAATCTAAAGTAAACCAAACTAAACTAAACCATGGAGAGAGGAGATCTGTTTTTGACAGTAACACAATCTCTCTGCAATGTAATTCCAGATAGCAGTGATAAAAATAGATCATGATTCTAGTGAACTAAGAACACTCAAAACTTTTATAGCCCCCCCCCCCCCAAAAAAAAAAAATCCTCAGCTTAAATTAAAGCCACATTATGGTGAAATAATATAAATGCATTTTTGCAAGACTTGTCACATACACATACAAGAGTGCGGCTGTGGCTCGACTCATCGCACCTCCTTGTTAAAACATTCCCTCCCTCACACTGCCAGGCTCTTTACCCCTGAATCTGTGATTAAATTCACAAAGCGCTGCTATACAAACAGTCCAGCATCTGGGGGGATGGAAAATCTCACGGCAGGAACTGAGCCAGTCATTCTGTTATTAATATTTCATAGAGCTGAGAGGAATGAGGGGCTGGAGGGGGGGCGGTGGTGGAGGAGGAGGAGGAGGAGGAGGAGGAGAGGCGAGCCGAAGAGAAGAATAGTAAAGGACTTTCACTGCTTTAGATGAGAGAAAGTGGAAAGTGGAACAGAGGGTTTATTAAAAGCAATTCATCTCGAATACGACTAACCTAAATAGCAAGAGAAGTGAAATAGAATGGATAACTTTATATAATTATCCACTATTTCTGATCTTGGGAATAACACTTTATATTCACCAAACCCAGTACTGTACTTTTACTAGAGTGAACACTGTCTGTGCTTTCTGGGCCGGAGACACGGAGGTTTAATCTCCGCTCGTCGGGCTTGTCCTCTCCTTCCAGCTGCCTAATAAACCTGTCAAAACAGACTGAAAGGGAGAAAGATCTCCCCTTTCTTTTTTTTTTAAGAAACAAAATGAAAACAGCGGTGTAGGCTGTCTACGTTCCAAGGACAAGAAAAGGAGAGTATTCTCAGCCGCCCCCTCTTCAAGAAAAAGAGAAGAAAAGGTCTCACTCTGCTTTATAAAGAGAGCCCTTCATTCCACCGGCTCTTACCTCTGATTATTGATGGAGGCAGGTTGTCCAGGTGCAGGCCAGACTTGTAGAGGAGGAGGACGTGTTCAAAGGCCTCCAGCGTCTGATTGATGTCAGCTCTCAGCTCCCCTGGACACACACACACACACACACACACACACACACACACACACAAGATTAGTAATGCATTAAATCTGGTATGGGTCCATTTAACAAACAGCATCAAACCCAACCAATGTGGATGATTTGTTTTGTAACACTACCCATTCCAGCGTATCTCTCCTTCCCTGCTCTCTTATCTAAGTCCCTGTCATGTGTGATCTTACCAGATAACAATGGGTATTCATTACATTGTACATGTCAGGCGGCATCTTGTACCGCACACTTAATGAAGCACTTAGACGAAGGCATGTCATTACACGACTACAATAATGGGATGATTTGCTTTCTGATGTTGAATAGTTAAGTCCTGTCGTGTCAGGACGTCTCACCTGTGGAGTTCATGATGTGGTCTACCAGGTGTGTGAGGCCGGGCGGGGCCTGGTGAGGCAGCAGGTAGGTGAAAAAATACCTGGGGCCAGGGAAAAACAACTCATTCAGACAGACGGAGAGACAGACAGGCAAGCCCCATCACATAGTCCCCGCAGAACATGACTTGTCTCACTCCGGTGTTAAAGCAAATAGTCCATAAACCTGTCAGAAGTCTGAAAGTGCCTTTAAAATACAAGAAAGGGAAAAGACTCCTTTTTTTCCACTGAAACTACCAATTCATTCATCATACCTCATCCATCAAACCATCAATCTCCAACTTTATGAATATAACACTTCAGGTGTCAGCTGGACGTATAATCAAGCAATTATCCATGTATCCACTGATCCATCCATCCATCAAACATCCATCATCTGCCAAAACCGTCACTTTTTTACCTGTAGGCGTTGTAAATATTCCTCTTCTCGTTCAGCCCCTCGCACACTCCGCGGGCCGAGCAGGGCAGGGTGAAGTTTCTGTGGGGGAACTGGAGTGTGCAGTCTGCGTCTGCCTGGCAGGCCGGCTCCTCCATGCTGGCATCGTCCAGGTCTGTTAGCTTCAGCTCCCCCGACACCGTGACAAACTGCCGCGGCTGGAAGTCCAGCAGAGCCACAGAGCCCAGCGGGGAGCGGGACAGGAAGTGGAGCAGCCTGACCAGGTCCAGACACACCTGGGGTGAGATCAGACGTCCCAAAACCGTGTCAGAAAACTGAAAATATCTGTTCAAGACCAGTTTGGCTGATGTATTGCACGGCAACTGAGTCAAGGGGTAACATAGGGGTTTTTGGTGATTTTCGGTTTTAACTTAAATTGAAGGATGACATGGTTCCTCTGTGGGTTAAGAAAGTTCTCCAACCCTTGGGCTTATTAAACCCTTTCAAAACCCATTGGATAAACTGAAAAATGTATGTTTGTCGAGCTAAAAACAAGGCTGTTTTTCTTAGTTTTTTAGCTCATAGTTTTCACCTTAAAACAGCTTTATTTCCCTACTTCATAAACAAGTAAATTAAAAAGCAATTAGGGAAGCATGGTGTGTGACATGGACTGGCTAAGTAATTAAGTTTCATAATATAGTTAAAAAAAAGTCAAAAACACTGTGTTGTACGCTTTAAAGACATTTTACCAGTCACAATTGTAAGCCATTTTCTGACATGGAGTATTCTTTATATCCCATAGTAAAATAGTAAAATAGAAGAAAAAACAGAAGGCCACTGTTCCAGATGAGCGCCCAGAAACAAAATAAAGGCATTAGCTGTGCACTGACAGGGCATGAAATGATCCGGTCACACTACAAACATAGCTGGAGTATTAGGTAATGCTCCGAGTCTCTCGAACGTCACTCGGTGGGATCGAAGCACTGTAAAAACAGGGGTGGGTGAAACCAAACACCCTCGGATTACTGTAGCCTGCGCAGATGCAGCGTAGCTGCAAGGGGCCGAGCGGCTTGGAAGAGATATTATGAACTGCTATTCAGATGATGTGGCAAAATAAGCTCTGCACATTTCAAAATGATACTTGCAGACTGCTGTTACATTTTCTAATCCTAAAACAAACACATGCAGCTTCTGCCAGTTTTTGACGCTATCATTCCCTCGCTCCAATTCTCTCACTCTCTCTCTATCTCTCTCTCTCAAACACACACACACACACACACACACACATACATACACACACACACACACACACACACAAACGCTCACTTGGATCCCTGGAGTGTAAATCAGGACTGTCCCACCCACTGTTGACTCCCACTGGGGGCATACCTGTGATGGGGGTTGGGCTAAACTGTGTGTGTGTGTGTATGCGTGTGTGTGTGTGTGTGTGTGTGTGTGTGTGTCTGTGTTAAGGAGGGATGAGATGACATTCCTAGCCTGCAGTGGATTAACTCTGGGACCCATCTCCATTCCAACCACGCTCTGATCAAATACGCTGAGGGACAGATGTCAGACCTCAGGGAGTTTCAAATATCCTCTGCCCTCATCTTTAACTTAAACCCTCTAGTATCATCTCTTCTTCTGTGTGTGTGTGTGTGTGTGTGTGTGTGTGTGTGTGAGGGAGAGACTGACAGCCTGGGATAGAAGACAGACCATGCATATCGACAGCTGAGAGAGAGTAGCAGCTAAGGTCCTCACCCTGAATCTGTCCTCCCAGGGGCTTTGGAGCAGCTGGATCATCTGGAGAGGATTCCCCTGCTCCAGGATGACCGTCACTCTTCCTCCTCCTCCTCCTCCTGCATCTCCCATACAGTGACCTCTGAGCTGTGGAGAGGGTAGATAATAGGGCGATAATTTAATAACAATTCAATTCAATCGTTTATCGTCTTTCAGTGGAATCATATTGCGATGACATGGTGATTTTGGGATATCATGACACAATTCTGCTGTCTAAATTGATGATAACAAGCACATTTTATTTAACAACGAACAAAATTAGGTATATTATATTGAGGTATATAAGGAACAACATTTGAAAAGTTTTATTTGAAATCACACCTAACATTACCATTCAGTTCAATGGGATGGGATCATTCATTTCACTATTTAAAATGTGATTTTGCATATGTGAGCCATATCATAAAATTTTATTATTAGATTATAGTGATGTTGATTTCAATAATATCGCCTAGTCCTAACAGTAAAATACTAATGGGGCTTGTGAGGTTGTAACATCAGAGGATTTGATGACGACGACAGTGGTATCAAAGATCATGATGGTATTAGTTAATTCAGGGTGGGAAAACTCAGTAGCCTACAGCACTATCTGTAACTCAGAGGCCTAACTAACTGAGAGAGAGCAACAGGCTAAATACCTAAAAGTTCTCGGTGTAGGGGTAAATTGAAAGGACATGATGTTCTGCCAAGCCAGCTTTTTGCAGCTGAGACTTGTAAAATCACATTAGCCTACAGTGAATATGCTCTGTACACTTCTGGAATCGACCAATTAAGCAGTCGGGACGGCTGCGGCATGACTATAGGCTGACGGTTGTGAGAAACAAACCTATCCTTTTAGTTCAAAGTAACTAGTCTAAATTGGGCTGTAATGGATTGATTGAATAAGGGCTGGAGGGGTTCAGATGCTACAGGGATAGTAGGCAGGACAGAGGCACATTGTCTCCTCTGCCAAACCAGACCCCAAGGTCACAAGAGGTTCAATGAGTTTGATTTAATTACATGGGAAGGTCCTGCAGAGGCAATGAAGCTTTTCATCCAGTTTTCATGCGTATAAGGATTAGTGGGTTTACATACATGCCTCAATGCAAAAATCAAATATTACAATAGTATTCCCATTGTAATCTGTCTGTGGTACACAGGAGTTAGTTTAGAGTTGTTTTTTTATTTCCTATGCACTACAACATCCCTGCTACGGGATATTAGTACAGTCTGTAGTATTGCAGTGATATTTCTATGGTATCAAAACTTCAAAAAGAGTGCAAGGAAGAGAGAGAGAGGGAACATGTTACCCGTATGATGTTTGGATGCTGCAGCCTCTGCAACAGGACAATTTCTTTTTTCAACTTGTAAGACACGAGCTCGTGGCAGCCGTGGGGGTCTTTAAAATCCTCCACACACTTTTCCATGTCGGTCCCCTGGTCGTTGACGAGCTTTAACGCCACGGGCTGATCTCCGGGCAAAATCACTTTCAGGACCAGCTTGGTGTATCCAGATCCCAGGATGTCCACCGCCCGCACGTCCACCAAAGACTCGCAGCCCATTTCATCCATATGCGCCTTTCTGGAGCCATCTGCAATCTCGTTCCACAAACTATAATCCACATTTGATTTCACTGACTGATATAGTTGGGAAGAATATCGAGTTTCTTCTGACAGTCCTTTTTCTTTATCATGAGATAAAAGTAATGGAATAATCTCTTTGCGCCTTTCGTTGACTTGGTAAATCAACGCCCTGTGGAGCGATGCAAACTCCTCCTCATCACTACCAACAGTTGCATTGGGAAAGTGTGCGATTTTAGCTCCAAACTGCTGCACGCTGCTTATCAAAAGTGACACCAAAACAGAAATAACCACGAATGCCAGAAGGGCGGCCGCGCGTAAAGAGTTGCCCATCACAGGCATTTAGGTTTTTCCTGGCTCGGCGCCTCGTGAAAAGACGCACGGACGCAGGCAGAAATGTGCCACCGTTCACTCCATGTGAAAGCACTTTCTGCAGAAGTGATCAGATCCGCTCCTTGTTTCCAGCTCCTCGGGAACTCCCTCTAGAGGTGTGTCCTGTCCGCTCGTAACTTTACACCCCCCGAACAACTCCGCAGAACAGCCCGACCTCATGTTGTTGCCCAATCCCCATGTTAACGCACTTTCCAAAGTTGACTTCACAACAGCAATTAGATCACGCTGCCTACTGTAAATACATGAATCTCTAGCCTGCCTTGAATCACCCGAAAATGCCGATATGCCTACACGCACAATTCAACACACACACAAAGGGACTCATAGTGGGGGGAAAAATCACATTAACTTCAGAATATGTTTAGAGATATGTTTTAAAATCTACAAAAAGATGTGGCAAAATGTATTTGTCCGTGTGTAGAAAAAAATCATTCGAAATAGTGTATTGTAGTGTAAGTCGTTCTGGAGAAAAGCGTCAGCTAAAAAATGGCTACAGACCTACTTGCAGACATACAGTAGCCTATGTTGATAACGGCGCATAGGAGGAAAATGTATTTCTATTATAAAATGTATTTCCAAGTATATATTTCGAATTAATGTCACCTACATGTAGAATACATTTTTGTATATTTTGAAGCATGTGCCATAAACATAATCTAGGTTTAGCCTATGTGAAGTGGGTTTTTTTTGGAGAGAGAGAGAGAGAGAGAGAGAGAGAGAGAGAGAGAGAGAGAGAGAGAGAGAGAGAGAGAGAGAGAGAGAGAGAGAGAGAGAGAGAGAGAGAGAGAGAGAGAGATCTATCTGTCACCATCACAATCTGTTCAACAGGTGGCAGCAGAACACCTCTTTGTGTCCAGTCATGTAGCCTACTGACAGCCTTGTAAAACATCCAAGACATGGATTGATTTCATGGCTTATTTGGAAGCATTATCAATTAAATCACGGTAATATATCAGGTTTGCGCGAGCCCACGGCAGCCGCACAAACACACAGCGGCACTCAACTGGATCCCACTGCATCATTTCATTCAGAGGCAGTGTGTATAACCCAGAGGTTTATTATCTAGTTACCATCATCCAAACCCCTGAACCTATTCTGGCGTTTTCTCCCCAGTATCTCCCCATGGATTTCCTGTTGTATCTGTTGTATTTATCCGACTGTGTTTGCTGCGAAGGTCTCGAGGCTGCATTCAAGCTGTAATAAAGCGTTTCCCCTCGCATCACCGCTCACTGGGAGAGATCTGCCACAGGAAATTACCATGGCTGTCACCTCAGAGCCAGCCAGAAGGCCCACCGCACGCAGGGACGCACACGCACACGCACGCACGCACGCACACACACACACACACACACACACACACACACACACACACACACACACACACACACACACAGAGAGAGAGAAGAGAGAGAGAGAGAGAGAGAGAGAGAGAATTATGTGTCTCTTGTGCTTCTCTCCCTCATTATGTGTGTTTATCTGTGTGTCTGGTACGTGCCTGTCAGTGTGTGGATAATTTCCATGTCTTTGTTTGTGTGTGTGTGTGTGTGTGTGTGTGTGTGTGTGTGTGTGTGCAGCTAAACTGTGTAAGCTATGTCTGAAGTCAACAAGGCATTAACCAGTCAACTGCAACACAGCTTGCAAGACTGTTCACAAAACTCTATGCCAACTATCAATCAAAACGACATAGTGTATATGATGTACAAAATAGAGAATACTACTTCATACAAAGGATAAAACATTTCACACAGATCCCTCTTGACCACCATGTCCTTAACAAAGGTGATTACAGTTCTGACTGATTCTCTCTCTCATCCAGTGAATCTGAAGACAAATCTAATCCTAGATTTATCAGTCAGCTGAGACACTTAATCAATACCAAACGACCTCACTCCTGTATGAATCAGTCTTGACCGTGACTCCTTCATGCATTCATAGATGTGAGGTATAGGCTACAATACTGGGTAAAAAAAACCCCAAAGATATTATCCTCCACAGTCTCTGTTGCCTCTCGTCCTCCTAAAATATGAAATAGGACCGTTATCTCTTCTACAGCACTTTCTAATAAATGTTCTTCCCTCTGCTATTTCTGATCTTCGTTTCGTCCAATAAATCTTTTATTTCTCTCGCTCTTTTAACGTGGCCCCTCAGTGACAAAGGCCCTGAGCCATGATTCATATTTATAACCAGAGCCAGACGAGCGGCCGCCTCATTAGCAGAGAGTCTCACAGGTCAGATCTGCTGTAGTTTTGCTCTCTTTTGAACTGGCCGTCATGTAGCTCTTAGCCCATGTGCTATGCTGCAGGTAGGCTATTCTTCAGTTCAGTTCAGTTCAGTTCAGTTCAGTTCTGTTGTAAATCAACGAATCTGTGTGTATGTAGTGGAGCATGCCTGAACTTTAGCCTTTGCAGAACAGAGTTAATCTACATTTTTTGGCTGACATTAATCGTCATATCGTAAATTCATATTATACAGTTAGAAGATCGAGTCTTTTAAGAGGGAAAAACATAAATAAATGCTCAAAACACTGAATGTACAAAATATTAGGGACATCTTCCATAAGTTGCAGCCCCTTTTGCACAATCCGCTCAAAAAGCCACATTCAAATTCAATGTGAAAACCCACATGTGAATTCAAAGCACGTGTGTTGTTTGTTTTTGACACATATTGGTTTTTGACACATATTGGTTTCCATGTGTGAACATGTGAAATTTCCCTTTTCCCATCTGAATATGCCATTTTCACCTTATGAAAAGTCCCTTAGAATGTGAAATTAAGTTTTCACACGTGAAACAAATATTGTTAGAGCATGTAAGAGCAGACGAAAACATGTGAAAAACACTTTTAACCTATGGAATTGAAATTTTCACATTTGATGTAAAAACTGTCACATGTGATGTCAGAATGTGGCAAAAAAAAAAAGAATAAAAAAATGAATTTACATGTGGGATTTCACATGTGGCTATTTTGTAAGCGCGGCACCTTCTTCTTTAACTCGTCTGCTTCTCTTACATCTGCGCCTTCGTGATTGGTAAAGATTTAATAAGGGAAATCAATCAGGGATAATGGCTTTTACCCGGATTCACCTCACCAGTGTGATTCATGAAAATAGCGTATCTAATGTCTTGTACATCCAGTTGTATGATTGATAGTTGTTTGCCTCGTGATGCTGGAGGTCACAGGTAGAATTTACCGACCTTTTTATTTACCACAGCATCTCTGTCTGCAGACCTTCATGATGTACAATGAGCGGCAGCTGTAGCGTCAGGACACATCCGACCCAATTATCAGGCACTGATGCATTGTATCCGTCACTTCTCCTCCAGCACCGCGGCCGGTTGGACAGCGACCAGGCAGCGTCCTCAGCATCACGGCGGCCTCCGCCAATCACAGCGCAGCTCGGGGCAGATTAACCCAAACAGCCCGGTGCGGATCTGTAGTAGCAGCCTCAGAAATAAGCCCATATCCCTATTCCTCGTGGACTGAGTCTGGGCAGATGGGGGCTGTTTTATAAACCCATTCCGAAATCACAGGAAATTGATAAGTCAGATTTTTTTTCGTGTCTGTTTTCAAAGCCAAATCGAGAGATGGATGCTTGCTCGATAATAGGAGAGAGCACGGATGCGATTGTAATGGATGATTCTCCTACAGATGAAAGGGAAATACAGGAGGCTTCTCAAAGGTGGGTCTTTTCCTTGTCCAGTGATTTCTCTATATATTAATGCATAACTTGATTACTTCACAAATATGAATGATAATCAGTTGAAGGGAATGTGTTTTTATCCTCGTGCAGTCGCTGTAACTGTTCAGCGCATTCCTCGATCCAGCTGTGTTTATGCTGTGGACAATGGGATTATGTATCAGTCAGAACACACATCAATCATGATATTATTTCTAGGATGATTATCTATCCACGCCATGATCTAAATGGTCATTTCAATGCCATTCGATCAACATTATTAAACCACATCTTCACCACTCTTTCTATTGCTGGTGAGATGCTCCTGCTCTGTTGACAACTTACTTTTTCCTCCACAAAGAATTCATGGTTGTTAATCACAACATTGTCAGATATTGTGTAATTCCCAATATTATTATTATATGAAATCAAATATCAGTATCTGAGGAAAAACGTTAACACAAACCACTGCATTCAATTAAATTATCTCTTGTACTCTCAACTTGCCTTTGACATATGTGCAGTAAGCACCACTGTTCAGGCAATGGCAGAAATACGAACACACACACACACACACACACACACACACACACACACACACACACACACACACACACAATGATGTTCAGCTGGTGTCTCCAACCTCCTGCTCTGGGCTGTCAGGCAGTTTGGGTCAACGCCGTCGAGCTGTCACTCACTCTATTCCCCACTGCATGTGAAATCAAATGGTTGAGGGGTTGGAAGTGTGTGCGTGTGTGTGTGTGTGTATGATTTAGAGTTTGGGTTGAGGAGCTAAGGGGAAAGGGACAGGAGTGGAATCCAGAGAGACAGTGAAAGAGAGTGAGACAGAGGAAGAGAGTAAGACAGACACTGAAAGAGAGAGACAGACAGAGAGGAGAGGAGAGGAGAGGGAGCTCAAAGTCTTTTGCCTCAGAAATGCATAATGATTCTCCTTGCTGGAGTCCTCTGCATGCCTTGAGGCTATCCTAAGGCAGCGGCATTAAGACGGGCCCATGGCGGCAGCTCCAGCAGCTCTGGTACTGAAGTCTACATCTTCAGATCAGTTCTCAGCAGACCCATGAGATTCACTCCACAAGTCAAACTCATTTTTGGCCACAGTCAGTCACAACAAATGGGAACAAAAGTGCAAAGTGCAAACTTCTGAAAAATTAAATAGAACTATTTACGGTGAACAACTTATGAGCATGTGCAAAATAAAACAAGAGTGCAATGTTTTTGTTTTACCTTGGATGTTTTAATGTGGTCCCTCTTAACTCGGATGTGTGAGGCCATAGTGAGTGAGAAGTCTGCGTCCTTTTTAACTTGTGAGATGAGCCATTTCTTATTCTCCAGGTTGTGTGCAGCGGCTCAGCGACACCTTCCTGGATGTATTTTTGTATTCACCCACTGAAATATTAATAAGTTCCACAAATTGCTCTCCTCCTGCATGTGTGTGTCTGCGTCTGCCAGCTCTGGTAAAAGCCATCAAAGAGACGTAATAGGCTTAAATACTTTTATCCTGCGCCCTGCGGTGAGGAGGCTGCCAGGCGTGGGTCAGATAGCATTTGCAAATAATTCAGTGTTCGTTTTAACCTGCATGCAGTACCTGGTGGAGGTTTTTATCAGGCTACAACGGTTAGTGTCACATAAATCCCACAACGGATAGTGTCACATAAATCCCAGAAAAGTATACAGAATTAACTTTCAAATACATTCATGTAGGAGGCTAAAACAGGCAATGACAAACATTTACAAATATGTGACCCAGAGCTGGTGAGTACTGTAGGCTATTTTTTATTTACACCAAAGTACAGTTTTATTGTATTATGAAGGAAAACACAGAGGGTTGAGTTCCTCAGTGAGCATCAGAATGAATCCTTAATCCTTGTGCTACTGTGCACCGCCAAATCAACAGACTACTCATCTGCCCATGCCCCTTATTATGGGGTGCAAATAAAACTGTGTGAGGTCATTTAGCCTCTGTTTACTTTCTCTGTCACCATAGCGACAAGACAGGATGTGTGGTTGCATCCACTCTGCTGTGGAAAAACCAGCATGTTGTACACCGCAGACCTTATGGCCACTTAGCTGAGATACAACTGCTATAATGTTGATGCTAGTGTAGTTTGGCCTCTTTAATTAGAGTCAAGGAGGTAATTTCACTAGTTTCAACAGAAAATTCTTGAAACAAGTGGAATGGTATTGAAAAAAGTAAAATGATCTTAACCCATTGGAAGTTTATTTTCACTTTCAAAACACAAAAAGATCAACACTTCAAATTTACTACAGTTTTTACCATCGGTGAATTTTACAGGACATGAATTTAATGTATTTTATAACAGAACAGAACAGAACAGAACAGAATAGAACAGAATAGAATAGATTACACACTTTCTTAACCAAGTGACAAAAAGTGAGCAACACAGGCTGCAGCAATAAGATGGATATCCATTAAAAACCTCATGCTGGAGAAGCATATATCATTTCACCCATCACTCCACAGCTCTCCTGACTCCTGCCATTACCCATGAGTCATCTTTCATGGTATCTCTCCTGTACAGCCGCCCGCCTCTCACATAGTGGGGTGAAGTGAAAATAGTCTCTCTCTCTTTCTCTGCCCCCCCTCCCCCATTTCTTTTTTAATTGGCCCTTCCAGTCTCCAGTAGCCAGTGTGTTACCCAGAAATCCATTCCTTACCTCATTAGTTCTGCTGGCCGGCTCAATTCTCCGCGGAGTATGAGATCATACATCCAAGCCACGAATATCGCCAAGAAACTGAGATGTCACGCAATGTCTAGCGGAATAGTCAGGTTTTTGTCCTAGTTTTACAACCATTACCTTCTGCATCTTTGCATTGTTTCACACACGTTACATTTTGCACCCTCAGTTTGACAGAACTTTGTCGCCTCCTCCTGTCTTCTCCTACCTACCTGCCACTTATTTCTCCTCCCCCGTTATCTCATTTTCTCTGTGTCTCTGTTCCCTGCCTCGCTTCTCCCCCTCTCCTCACCCTCTCACCCCCTCCTCTCTCCTCCTTCCCCCTCAGTGAGATCCCGGCGGTTTCTCTGTGCCCTCCTGACAGCGTGTGCGCTGCCGAGGCCCAGATGACAGTCATCCAGTCTGAAGGGGAGCTGTGTGACAGCTGCAGCAGCCTCGGCAGACCCTCGTCTTCCTGCCAGCTCTACCACCAAGTACGCCTGAGCACAGACTGTACTCTATGCTGTTTAGAGTAGATGGCACCTTACTGGGATCCATTAAAACCCAGTCAGAATGCCTCGAGAACGGTCAAAAATACATATAAACCACAAGGGAGGCAGCAGCAAAAATAGAGACTGTCACCCAGAATAACTCTGCATTCAGCTAATCAAAATGCATTGGCTTGAATAAGAAACATCTATCTTCTGTATAACTTCTGTATATTCCACATGACAGGATCTAATATTAACCCTCTATTCTATTTTTTTCTACCTCTCCCCGCTCTTCTCTCTCAGGTCCCCCAGGGTCCCCGATCTGTGGCCCTCCACTGCTGCGGCCATCACCAGCCAATTAAACCCAACACCTGCCGTGACTGTCACTCAACGGCGGCGGGTCCTCACGCCGACTGCTCCGCCGGAGGAGTGGTGGTGAAGGTGGGACATAGCTGCAGCTCTACCCACCAGGCGTCCTGCCGCGGCGCGGTGAGGTGTCACTGGCTGCACGGGTCACACGAGGGCGGGGCGCACAAGCCGACGCAGCGGCATGTGGTGACAGTCAGGTGTGTATCACTGTCCGCTTTTCTGTCCGTCAGTCAGTCCTTTTCAAATTCTTGTGAGGAGTCATTATTTATATTTGAACATATTTCTGTTCTGTTTTAGGGATGGAGGACTCTACTGGATCCCTAGAAAGTCAGTATTGAGTTAACAAACTAACATCTAAATAAATAATGTCTTTTCCATGCATTTGAATTGGTTTTAGTGCAGACCAGCTTCTCACAATGACAGAAATCCATTTTCACTTTAAAAGCCCACTTAGAAAAGTGTTGCACACACCACTTGTTCTTTGGTGGTCACGATTAATGTTTACTCGGTGCCTCTGACGGCCTCTTCTTCGGTGGTGTCTGTTTGGCAGCTATTCCCAGGTGATTGTGGACTACCCGCTGGCCGTGCTGGTGGGCTGCGCTGTCGTCCTCCTGGGATGTTCACTAGCCGGCCTGTTCATTGGGCCGCTTCCAGACTTCTCTGACCCACTCCTGGTGAGTCCACACACACACACACACACACACACACACACATACAGTGAGTCCTTGATCATGGAGGTCTCCCTCGGTGCAGCACATGAAACTCTACTGTCAACTTCTTGTCAAAACTACAACACAAAACCACCTCAGCACCTTAGGCTTAGCATTAATTACTAATTCCCTAATGACTCCCTAATGACATGAACTGAGCCACATCCATTTATTTCAGCCTCATCTCAGATCTAATGAACTGCACTGACTTAGATCACACTTGCCGTCATCTTAATTAAAAATATCACCTTTGTAATGCATGCTTACAGGATAAACCCTGATGAAGACATTATTCTGATGATGCATCATGTAAATCATAACAAAGAACGTCTAATAATTACTTAAAGAAAAACTAAATTTACAGATGACTGAAAAATGATTTGGCCTAAGATGAATTCTACTTTTAAAGTGTAGTGTCTTATGCCGTTTCTCTTCATAGCATATCTGACCCTACCCCTCCCTTGTAAGATAGCATGAACACACACTGACACAAAAACCTGCTCATTCATGGAAAGTGGCTTGAACTGGTTCTGTTCTCACAACATCATGGTGTGCTCTTCATGCAAATTAATTCAGCAAGCTGTTCCTGTGCGTTGACGGGCGCTGGTGTCCACACTGTGTCATTGGCTTTGATGTTCATGTGTATCTGTGTGTGTATGTGTGTGTGTGTGTGTGTGTGTGTGTGCTCTTTTTCCAGGGTTTCGAGCCGCGGGGAACTTATATCGGAGTCCGCCAGTCCAGTCTGACCAAGCTGCAGGAGAACACAGGCCCAGGGAAAACTCTGTCTCCTCTACCACAGCAGCTCAGAGAAAGGTCAGTGGGAGGTTCAGTAACATGCAGGCCTCCTGCACAGTGGGGCTGCATCAGACCGCTGCACAGAAGCCTTAGAAATGGATATGAGCTGCACACAAAGTTGCTATTGATGCGGCAGTAGTGGTTGCACTGTATATGTGTGTGTGTGATGGTGTGCCTGTGTGTGTATGTGGGTGCATGGGAGCGGGGTTAGAAAATTGAGAAGACACAGGATTGTTACTGGAGTTCATCTGTTGAGAGTAAGTTAAGAAGCTATTTCATGATAATATTATTATTTATTTTTATGGCAATAGTCTAAAAGCAGAGTTTACAAAGGAATAAAAAACAAGAATGGTAAAATACATAATGTGGAGATATAAATAAGAAGCACAAGCATGAGAAAACACATTAAAAGAAGAATAAGTAGATATGTAAAATAAAATCAGATGAAACAAATATAAGAAAACAACATCAAAGACAATTGCATAAAAGCAAGTCTATAAAAGTGCTTTTTAAGAAGTGATTTAAAATTGATGCTGATTCAGCAATTTCCTTGTCTGTCTGTGGAACAAAGTATTGTGTCTTCATTAAAGCTGAAAAAGTCTGTGTGTGTGTGTGTGTGTGTGGTGTGTGTGTGTGTGTGTGTGTGTGTGTGTGTGTGGTATCAGTGGAGATGCCGGCAGCAGCCTGGACACCCCCAGACGTCGCAGCAGGAGGATGCTGGACAGAGACTCTTCTCCTGACACTTTCCTCTGTGACGCTCCAGGTGGGTCAGCCGGCCCGATCACTTCATCTCTGTCAATACACCATTAAATCAATGAATCGATAAATCCTTCAAACTGCTGCTCCTTTAATAATAATAAGAATAAAAATATCAATACCATTACAATAAAAACAACAATACTATTCATAATCCTAATCATTTGTGTAGCACATCTGATAACGAAGTTAAGCAGTAAGAAGTTATTTTAAATGTTTAAAAGTTTATAAAAAAAAATGTGTTTTCAGTTGTGACTTCAAAGAAAACATAGAGTTTGATAAATGCATTTCCTCAGGCAAGTTCCAGATTTTTGTCTTTGATCTTGAACATTGAAACAGTCAAAGAGATTTGCTGGTAGATCAAAGACTATGATTCTGTTCGCCTTATCAAACTTACAAAACGCCCTAAAAGAATTTTTTTATCAATCCCAAGCCTAGAAGGTAACATTTTATTTAACAAGTGCAATTTATATTCAGCACAGAGGTATAAAGAAAGACGGATTTAACAATAAAGAAATATGTTGTTTATAGTTTGATTAGATTTGTACCCCCAATAAATTAAACTCTTGACAACAGCTGAACTAGCTACACTGAACATTTTGACCATCCCAACAAACTGATGATTCAGTGCTGGCTGCCTTGTCATGCTGGATCCATCTGTGTCTCTCTCCATGCAGGCGAGCGTTTAGCCCAGCTGGTGTTTCGTTCAGGGAACTCAGCCAGTCTCTGGAGCCTGAAGGCCATCTACTCCATGTGTGAGATGGAGCAAGCCAGGGTGCGTCCTGATCCTCCCATTCCTCCATCTCACCTTTGTCCTCTGCCTTCTGCCTCTCTCCTCCTCTTTAATCATCATCTTCCATCTCACCATCCTTCTTCCTCACCTCACCCTTCCTCTGTACCCTGACCATATACCACAATTAAATCCTCTACAGGAATGAAAAATGACACTTTACCCACATTACTTTGTCCAAAGCGAATTCCCATTTTGTGAATTTAATTCAAACCTGGGCATGCGTTCAAAAAAACTTTCCCTTGTCTGATTCAGATTCGCTCCCAGGCCCAGTTCCAGGACCTGTGCCAGCAGCATGTGAGGGTGGAGGCTGAAGACAGGGCAGCCAGGGGCGGCTGCTGTCCCAGCTGGTCCCTGGGGAACTACTTGGCTGTCCTCACTAATGCATCTTGCTGCCTCAGCCTCACCTCACACCAGGTAGCATTCTTTTGAATACCCTCTCCATTTTGAAAATTACCATACAAAATAGATTCTAATTACCAGTACACCTCTTTTCTAAGTGCTAGAATGTTGTAGACTACCTTGTACTGTCTGTAAATAGGTCCAAGGTACATGTTGTTAAAGGAAAATCCACCCTAAAACACTTTGACACTGTTACCCTGCATTTCTGGGACCATTTTGTTGTTTGGTGCTGTATTTTTATTATTCCCATCGAGATATTTCCAGCTACAATGGAGTTTGATATGAGAAAATTTTTTCAGCTATCTAAAGCATCAATGGTAAATGTCAGGTTTTGTTGTCAGCCCCTCAGAATCAAAGATCATGCTGAGTTATAGACTCGCCATTTTGCACCGGCATTCAACAATCATACAGGGAGAAATCCATCACAGAAGAGGCAGAGACACTAATTTCTCCACCAACAGTAGCCTCAATAGAACATAATGCAATGCAGCCACAGCACATGTTCTCACTTTTTCTTGACTCAGAAGACTCGCTCTCTTGCTGTTACTATCACTATCACCATTGGTCTCTCCACCTACACTAAAATTCACAGCTGAATGGAACAAGTCCAGGCAAGTTCTCTTGGGGTTGGTGAAACGCATTCAGGGAAATGTAGGAACTGAAGTAGAAGTAGGCTAGATGAGGCAGGTTGAAGGAAAGTGGGTACAAAAAGGTTAGGTCATCACAAAATAACTCCTGGAATGCACTGAACATCACAGATTGATGATGTATAACAGCTTTTCAATACCTTTGATGTCATTCAATTTTCTTTCTTTTACACCAGGTTTCTGAGTCTCTGAGCCTGCTCCGGTACTGTGCCCCATACTATCATGAAGGACATCTAGTGGAGGCCTGTGTCGCGAGACCAAAACATGGCAGCTGTTCCTTGGTACCGTCCCTCTGCAAGCAATCCCGCGTGGTTTTCCAAATCCTACACTTCCTGGTTGATAAGGACTTCCTTGGCCCGCAGACTGTCGAATACCAAGTCCCTTCACTGAAGTACAGCCTCCTGTTCTTACCTGTGGACAAAGGGGATCACATGATGGAGATATACATGAACAGCCTTGAAGGCCGGGATCTGACGTATAACAACACGACTATCACTGGCATGGACCTTGGCATCAAGCAGACGTTGTTTAAGTATTACCTGGCAAGAGATTCAGTATACCCGGTTCTAGCCGTTGTGTCTCTTCTCTTCACTATGGCTCTATATCTCCAGTCTCTCTTCATAGCAGCATTGTCTGTGATAGCAATCACAGGCTCCCTCCTCACTTCCTATTTCTTCTACAAAGTAGCATTTCGCCTCACGTTCTTCCCTTTGCTCAACCTATCAGCGGCTCTTATTCTCCTGGGCAGCTGCTCCAATCAGGTGTTCACCTTTGTTGATTTCTGGAATCTCCAGCTATCTCAGAATCCCTCAGCTTCCCTGGAGAAGAGAGTAAACAGAGCTATGCAGGAAGTCGGGTATTTGATTTTAGCTTCGGGGTTGACCTCCAGCGCAGCGTTTTTCTCTGGTTATCTAAGCAGCATCACCGCAATCAGGTGTTTTTCCGTTTACCTGGGAACTGCCTCTTTTATCAGTTCCATCTTGGCGTTAGTGTGGCTGCCATGCTCGTTCATTCTTCGCGAGCGCTACACAGAAGCGTCCTCTGCCTCTGTAGCAGCCCAGGGATGGAAGCCCTGCTGCACCAAAAACCCTGGTGGTTTCTGGGATACAAGCTCACGGAAGCGGTGCCTATTCACTATTGGGCAAAAATTGAGAGGATTAAAACGAGGGCTGAGCGACACCTCCAATTTATTATTCCTGAAAATCCTGCCTTGTGGGGTGGTTAAGTTTAGATACATCTGGGTGTGCTGGTTTGCGGTGCTCGCTGCTGGAGGCACGTACATATCTTGCATCGACCCTGGTATGAAGCTGCCGACCTTAGACAGCGGGGCCACTCAGCTGTTCCGCTCCAGCCACCCGTTTGAGAGATACGACGCCGAGTACCGTCACATGTTCATGTTTGAGAGACAGAGGGACGGGGAGGATAAGCCGGTCACATTAATGCTCGTGTGGGGGGTCCAACCCACCGATAACGGGGATCACTTTAACCCAAGAAGCAATGGCTCTTTGGTTCTCGACCCAGACTTTAACATGAGCCGGCCAGATGCTCAAATTTGGTTGAGGGATTTATGCGGAAGGGTTCAGAACCAAAGCTTTTATTCCCCTCCATCATCAGAGGATAAAGATCCGATAACAAACAACATCTGCCTTGTGGAGCAGCTGATACACTGGGTGTCTGTCAGACGTTGCTCAGAGACTGAGGACGCCCTACACTTTTGCTGTAATGATATCCCCTTCCCCTACCCACCCAGCGTGTTTGAGCGCTGCCTCAGTATGATGCTGGCGGAGAAGTATGCCGAGGGCCATCTGGCCCACAGCAGAGGTCTGTACTTCCAGCCAGATGGCAGAATAGCTGCCCTCGTGTTGGCATTCAAAACCACATACCTCTACAGCTTCAACTTCAGCAGAACCAGTCTTTTCTACAAAGAAATCTTGACGTGGTTTAACAGAGAGATGTCAGAAGCACCACATGGGCTGGAGAAAGGCTGGTTTGTCAGCCAGTTGTCTCTTTTTGATCTGCAACAATCTTTAAGCTCAGAGACTCTAGTAGTAGCTGGCTTCTCAGTAGCTCTCGCATTCGCTTCACTTCTCTTAACCACCTGGAATATTCCACTGAGCATATATGGGACTTTGGCTGTAGGAGGCAGCGTGTTTGTCACTGTCGGCCTCCTGGTTCTTCTGGAATGGCAGCTGAGTGGCATTGAGGCTCTGCTCATATCAGCAGCAGCAGGGCTCTCTGTTGACTTTATTGCTAACTATTGCATATCCTACAGCTCAGCTCCTCATTCAGATAGAATTGGGAGAGTAGCACACTCAACAAAAAGGATGGGATGTCCTGTAGCAATAGGCTCTGGTGCGTTTTTCTGCATTGGGATCATCATGCTGCCTGCCACAGCCTTGCTGTTCAGAAAATTGGGGATTTTCCTCTTTCTGGTGAAATGTGTAGCATGTGGATTTGCAACCTTCTTTTTCCAGTCGCTGTGCTGCTTCTTTGGACCTAAGAAAAACTGTGGGAAGATCACGTTGCCGTGTTTGTCAGACCAGGTCACTGATGGCATGCTGTCCTCTTGCTCGGCAGCAGAACCCGGTTCCTCATCAGCCTCGGCTGCTAACGGGGCCTTTGGCAGATCTAGAGTCAGGAGGAGTTATGACAAAGATGCAGGTGGGTATCTGTACCCCAACCACCACCAGCGGCAGCAGAGACAGAAACAGACTGGAGCAGGAGGAGTGGGTGGGGGGCGGGGGCCGGAGCAGTACGAGCTGCAGCCGTTGGCCTACCGACTGAGTGACAGCTTCGAGAACAGCACCTGCACCAGCAAGCTGTCCAACCGACCCTCCGTGCTCTCTGACGAGATTGAGTACTGTGGGAGAGATGTGGAGAGGAATAGCACAGACGGGGACAGTGAGGAGATGTGCAGTCATCAACATAAAGTCTGTCACCCGCCTCCGGCCCTCCAGACTTCCTCTCCTTACAAAGAGAACACCCTGCGGCCTATAGCCTCACCACAAGAAGGCCTGGCGAAGGACAGACTGCTGTGTAAGACGTGCAGAGGTCAGTCTGGTGGGGTGAAGCACTGGAGAAGTGCGTCCTTCTCCTCGTCTTCCAGCATAGAAGAGACCATAATTAGCCAGACCCTGGAAACTATTGATCAGCCGTCACTCTGCAAAGCGGGCCACACCACAGAGGAGACACTCCAACACCATCATCACTCCCACAAACGGCTCCTCTCCTCCCAATCCCAGAGCTCCTGCGAGGGTCTGGAGGACTCCAACGAAACTTGCCTGAGCGACATAGAACCGGGACCTTCCAACACGCAGCAAGATGAGGGAGAAGGGGAGGTTCAGTTACAACCGGGACACCTTAACGGGAAAAGGGATACTCTGCGTCTCTCACTGAAGGAAACTGTTTACGAGACATCGGGGTGTGGCAAGGGCCGCACCAGCCAGAGTGAGGAGGTGGTCATTTTACCCAACAGTAAGCCGGACTTGCCAGATGTATGGATAAAAAGAGATGGACAACGGGAAGATACATGCTGAGTAAAGTTGGGGAAATTTTGTCAACACTGTGCATTAACTGATCTGAAATTTTGAAAAAAAAAAAAAAGTACTTACAAATGGTAAATACAAAAGGAATAAATATCGTTCCTCTTGTATAATAACATTGATGCCCAAGGGAAATATAAGCCAATTGCAAATGTAACATGTAATGTGACAGCATGTTTGTCTGATGTTGTTGCTGAGGTTATACTTTTTATTACAAATGAATACGATCAGAGCATGAATGTTCATTTCTTTAGTGAAAAGTCAAATTGAAGCATGACTCATTGAACCTGGCAGGATAGTGAAAAATGAAGCATCCTTTTTAACCAGAATTTTGCACCACCATCACACTTGAAGAAGCTAAGGCCAAGTCATCAACACAGAAATCACCCAAGGAAATGAAGTACTGCACATGCTGCCTACTGTTGCAGAATGTTACTTTGTGCCTGGAATTCTTCTTAACATATATCTGCAGCTGTAAACTCAGACTACTCAGTCTCTACTCAAACTACTCAAACTCAGCGCAGACTGGGTTAATTAATGCCACCAGTGTGCAACCACTGGCTTTTCCCATGCTGGAATTGACCTTAATGAGCCATATGGGAGTGTATACATTCATGGAAACTTTTAAGATAGATCTGACATATACAGGGAAAGAGCTGAATTGTGTGTGCCTATGTAATACACGCTTTTTCTAAGAACCAACCCTCACCACGACTGGAGTAGCAAACAAGTGTCACTTAACTATAGTCATGGTGCATCAGTTGGTTTTGTGCTTTGTGACCATAACATGTATGTCCTCTGTGACCATAATGTTAATTAGAGACCTACAGTTAGCAAAGTGTTATTTGTAGTGTCATGGCTTGTTTGCATTTAGTAACTGTTTCACTGTCGAGTTAAAAGTCAGGCTGTTTATTCCAGTGTCAGTGCCAAGAAATGTAATGTTTACTTGATGATTCTAAAAGGCAGGTTTCGAATAGAGATGAATTATAATGAATTAATAATATTACTGTATGTGGGTTAGTACACTGTTGCAGAAATCAGGCTCAGCAAGCGCATACTATTCCAGACTAGAAAGATGTCGGTGTTTGCCTTACCCTTTGGTAAGGAAGTAGGAGTCCTGAACCGCAAGATTTCCAAAGCAGTTGTTGTGCCATCACATGCATGCGACTGCTTCAGTAGTTAATAATTTGTATATAAACCATGTTGCATCACTGTAAAGAGAAATTCTGAAAGGAAAATATCTAAGGAACAGAAAGCCTTTACCACACTGCACCTCCCAGCTGAGATGTCACATCAGCTGGTTCTATGTATGTCTCAATACCATTCGAATAATGGTATATACAACATGTACAGCATGTGCCAAAATCCTTGCAACAAATTGTTTCATTAGCTGGAACAATTGTAACTGTGTGTGTTGTGTGAAAAGGACATGTCCTTTACAAATGTAAAATAATTGAGTTTCAAGAGATGTGTTTATAGTCTTCAATGTGATGTAAAGTATGAAACCCAGAGGTGTTTGGTGGTTCAGTGACAGTGGTTCAACACAAAGACCTTGACAAGAATAGACTCGTGTCAAATGTGCCTATGAGCAGGGTTATTTCAAAGCTGTCTCATTGTAAGAAGCGTTTCCTTTTGACAACTGACTGTATTATCACAATTCTTAGATGAGCCTTCACTTAAAACCACTCAACAGAATAACCTGCCTTAGAGAGATGAGTGACATTAATTCATCACAGGCTTTGTATGAACAAAAAAAAAATTAAAAAAGGTCACCACCACTATTATCTACAATTCCCAATGTTGTTAATTTTTCACAACATGGAAGGTAATAAAATAAAATGTTTATTTTTCCTGCAGACTGGTTTTTATTTCATTTAAAATCTTGGTTGGAATAGTTGACAGATCACAGGCATAAATGATCCAACATGAAATTAAATCTATATTCTTGTCATTAAAACAGTCCTCAAAGTAAAAGGAGTATGAATTAAATTCTATTTTCATTCATGTTTAAGGCAAAGCTGGGAGCCTTAGGAGAAAAAAATATACATACTAAATTCTAGTAAAAACAAATTTCACTGTCATCTATTAAGTTGAGGCAGTTTTTTACCATCTGCAAACAAATTACTGGAGCATTATCAACAGAAATGTATCACACAGCAAAAGCAGAATTGCCTCAAAGCAAAACTTATTCTAGGATGTCAGACTTAAACAATATTTCACATGTGACACATTATTCTTCATCACTTTGGCCACACTTCTAGTCTTCTGGTAAACATGCATGACAGCAGTAGCCTAAACGCAAAGGTCATCAGAAGTGTTCGTTAGGACTTTAGTCAACTTCAACCCAGTCATCTTTGGCCCAGTCAGGCAACTGTGTGGAATATTCAAAATCTGGTCCTTTGTAGCGTAAAGCGTGGAGATACATTACGAGTTCCTGCTCTGTTGGGTCTGGTCGCACTAGCTTACATTCACTACACAGGTGGTCTCTGGTCCCTGGAGGGATCTGCTGAGACGAGTCAGCTGCCTCCGTCTGATTCCCATTTGATTTGGTCGGTGCAGGGCATTGTGAGTCCACAAGTGAGTTACTGTTACTGTTTATGTCCTTGACCTCTGACTTCACTGTATCACTGCTTGAGCTAGGGTTACACTCCGTTTGCACCTGTGTACCTAGCTTTTTGTGGGCACCACACATATCCTTCTGTGTCTGAAAACTTTCTACAGTCTCGTCAGTTTTGGAGGTGCCATCTAACTTATCAGTGTTCTCCTCTTTCCCAGAAGCCCAGGGCTCAGTGTTCCCTTCCTCTTGTACAAGCCCAACTGCATCATCCGGTATGTCCAGCATATGCAGACTTTCCTTAGAGCGATGCTCCTCTACCAGAGCTTGCAGCAGCTCCTCATCACTCTTCCCCACCTGCCCCCCCTTGCCCCTATGAGGGCCCCAGGCTGAGGACCTATAGATGGGGTCATTGAGGATGGGGAAGCCCAGGTACTGCAGGTGGACACGGATCTGGTGCGTACGGCCGGTGAGGGGCAAACAGCGGACCACGCTGGTGCTGCCGTTAAAGCTGAGCCTCTGGAAGACGGTTCGGCACTCCTTCCCCTTGGGGTGAACCCGGCAGAGGCCGACCTTAAAGGAGACGACCAGGATGGGCTCCTCGCAGATCAGCTCACTCTCTGGGAACTCCCCCTCCACTCGGCACACATACTCCTTTTCCAGCTGTTGAAAAACAGGCAGATGTTAGATACATCAGCGATATGCAGTACTTCTTTAGGGAAGACAACATTGCATACCGTAAATAAAGTTAAGATGCATTATGCAAACAGTACGAGTCAATAGAAGGGGGGCGCTCTTCTTTAGGACAGCCAAACTTTGTGATTTAGTGATTTAGGCTGATAAGACGGGTGTACTTTTTCATCTAAACTAGCCTGGTGTAGCTTTAATGAACATTATGACCCTTTGCTACCCTGCTTTAAAATTGTGTTTCAATGCTTTAAGGTGGGTTCCACAGCACTCTGAACTCACCTGTCTGTCTCTCACCAACTGGTCCAGTTTCTGTGACATCTCCAGTGTCCTGGCGAACAGCAGCACCCCAGAGGTGAGCCTGTCCAGTCTGTGGACCGTATGGAGCTCGGAGATGCCCCGCTCCTTCCCCAGGATGAAGATCACCGTGTTGTGGCGGAAACGCCCGCAGGGGTGGACTGGGATGGAGGCGGGCTTGTCGACCACAAGCACCTCACCGTTGTCCACCAGAACCTCCAGCGGCCGGCCAACCACAGGTGGCTCGTGGCGGTGCACCGTGTTCCTCATGTGGTCATTATTCTGTGGATAGATACGAAAGATGAAGATTTTACCAGTAATACTGCAACTAACGGTTATTTTCATTATCAATTTTTTTTTTAATTGATCATTTAGTCTATGAAATATCAAAAATAATGACAAATGCCTATCACAAGTTACCAGAGCCCACAGTGATGTCTTAAAATTGCTTAGTTAGCCTGACCAGCAGCCAAAAACCCCCAAAGTATTCATTTTAAAATGATGTGAAATGGAGAAAAGCAAGCAAATCTTACCATTTGTGAAGCTGTAACCAGCAAATGTTTGGTATTTTTACTTAATAAATGATTAAAAATGATTAATCAAATCGATTACTTTTCTGTCGATCGACTAATCAACTAATGCTTTCAGTAGTATTTACCAGTGTTAATGATGGGAATGTTTTGCAAACTCCTGGCTCAACTGTATGAACTTAGTGAGAAAATGCAAGAAGAGTAAAGAACTTGAAGATACTTTACAGTATGCCAACATCAACATTACAGTGTTGCATGGCCAACACTAATATGCTGTTGGTGAACATGCATATAGGCCCATATTATAAGCAGACATGCAGAGTGATTACACTGGCCCTGAATAAGAAGAAGAAGGTTACACTGACCCTGAGTACCACTGACAGATCCTCCACAGGCGTCTCGTTCAGCCGGATTCGCCCCTCCTTGGCAGCCTTCTGGTAATACTCTATGGACTCAGCCCTAAACTCGCTCTTGAACACCTCGAGCAGACTCTTCCCGATCCACCGACCCTTGCAGTAGGTTTTGAAGTCAAAGTAGTAGGGACGCACTTTGCGGAGGCCGCCCTCGAAGTAGTACGCCGTCTCGTCGAAGTGCTCCTGGCTGAAGCTGACACCGGGGTTGCGCTTCTGGGGAGGCGGGATGTATCTCTCTCCCGGACGGAGCTTCTTCCCTCCTCCTCCTCTTCGTCTCTTCCCTCGACCAGCTTTCTCCGGCTCGTCTGTCTCGTCGCTTTTGCGTTTACCCGTCTCTGCTGTAGATGTGTTACAGGTCTCTGTCGCCTCTTTTGCTGCGGTCCCGTCCGCTGTCACCGAGCTGCTCACCTCCGCTGCCCGCTCCATTACTCCCGCTGCTGCCGCCGAGCTCTTCTGCTGATGCCGTGGACCAAACAGATGATTCACGGTCCTTAAAATTATCGTTTGACCAGAGAAAGGTAAATTATATGCTCTAAAGCCTCTAACCAACACACTCACGTGCATTGCTTTCTGATCGGTACTAGAGGTCCTTCTTTGCACAGGCGCCAAATGATGACGTTGATATGTAGTCCAATAATATAAGAACCTCTTTCAGAGCCTGTGTGCAAATGGTCACCCACGGATTTTTTTTTTACAGAAGAAAAACAAATTTATTTATTGGGTTTTATTAATAAATGATTAATGTACAAGTAATTTAAGTTGTGTTGTTTCAAAAATTAAGTGCCTCAAATCAATATCTACACAACTTGCCCTCCTGTTTTACTGGTTAACACACATAAATGACATATTTGAATCAAAATAAGCAGCAAATCTTACCATAAAATAGAAATTAGTCTGTTAATTTGCTCAACTTATATTAAATTCCCTTGGCTTGTACTGAGACTTGGTTTGTCTTTATGTATAACTGCATTCATAACCAAAGCATTCCTATATGATTACACACAATTCAAAATTAACATTCATTTGAATTTTCCACAACCATCCAGAAACAACGACACAAAGCTTTTTAAGATGTAATTACAATGTTCTCATTGCTCAACTTCAAAAACCTCCCCATGCATAATACTGTGAATCACTACTGTAACCCCGATAAGAGAAAACGTCATCCACAGCCCTGGTCAGTGTCTTCCTGACTCTCTGGACTCTGGGAGTACCAGGAGACAGTCCAGTGTTAGCCAGCTAGTCAGTCAGTTACTCACTCTTTCAGCACTACAGGAAGACAAGCTGGTCAGGCAAACAGAGCAACACTCTCCTTGCATGTTGCTAGGTGACAAGCTGGCGGAGCAGGTGGCCTCCAGACTGGAGCTCTATGAAACCGTGAAGGAGGACTACGGGACCCCAGAGCCGCAGCACCAGCGCCACCTCCTGCAGGGGCAACCACACTGCAGTCAGAGCTCACCTCTGGGGAGAGAAGGACAGCAGGGGAATCATCAGGGAAAAGCTACAAGACGTGTATGCATGCCACTCATGATTGGACCAAGACCAAGTTTCTGGTTGTGGAACAACAACAGTGCAGGTTTTTGTCATTACATAAAATTTCTAAGCAAAGAAGAGAGTGTGGTTTTCTTTTCATTCACTGATTTTGGTGTAGGAATGACAGATTAAAGGTGTCTTTGTGTAATACCCGGGCCACTGGCGCCTCTTGTCAGTTAGGGGAACATAGACCACTCCCATCAAAGCTTTCTTGAGGAAGGTCCCATCACTCTGCCGATCATACTGTTCGAGGACCTGGCTGCCGCCGTCTGGACCCACTGGCAGAACCAGCCGCCCCCCTGGCTTCAGCTGCTCCAGGAGCTTCAACAGTGATGCAGGGCAAAGAGAGGGCAGATAGCAGAAGAGAAGTTTATACATGAAGGGATTATACTGTTCAAGGGGCTCAGTCAGTCAGGGTTGACTGACTGAGCCCTTTGAACTTCATCACAGTTTACAGCACTTGAGAAAATCAGTCTTTATAAACTGTATTTCTTGTTTATTGAGCGGGATCTGCTTAAGAAAGTAAATGTACAGTGGTGCCAGAATATGTACTTGACCTCCATTATATAAGAGAAGTGAATCTTTCAACCCGTTTTGTGAGAAGAAAAAAGTCCCATGAGTCCACCTACTCTATTCTAATCTATTTCATTATATTCTGTAAGTAAAAACCATATGTGTCCTTACAGCCTTAGGAAGTGTAGCAGCGGCTGCTCCAACATGAATGGCGTCAAACGGCGCTCCGTCTGGGTAGCCCAGCCTTCCATCCCCCACTGTGGAGAGATGTATACTTTTACAGTATTATGTAATTGGCTTGATGTCACCACAGATATTGCATCATGATGAGGACCGGAACAGTTTGTCCATCCAGATTCAATGTGATTGGTGCCAAAAGATGATTTGACACTTGAACAGACCAAGAAGATGTACTATAGCCTTGATGCCACCTGACTCACCTACAAGTTTGATGCGTCCAGAGGAGAGCAGTTCTGGGTCGTCAGACTGCACATTTTTCACTGACATCTGAACCAGTTCGTCAATGTGTTCAATGCCAACCACTTTACCACTGGGCCCCACCTACACACAGCAGATAAATGCAGCCATTGCCATTGATCGGTTACTTGTGCAGTAACATGGTCAGATGTCAAGAGTAAATATCAAGTCAGTAATATGTTTATTGTAAGAAACACATAAAAGATTATAGAACTTACCATCCTTGCAAAGCAGGCAGTGAGATAGCCGCTTCCTGAACCCACATCCAACGCTGATGCCCCTTCAGTTAGCTTGTCACTCAGCACCTCCAGAGCATGAGCATGCTGTCAGGACAGGCCATGGCCCATAAAAAAGACATACATACATACATACATACATATGAGTATCTCAAGAGGTCTACTCACGTCTCAAGATATCTGTAATCAAATGCTGTTATGTCATAGTCCAGTCTTTGATGTGTTACTCACCATGTGCGGTGCACTGATTGTTGCCCTGTAGCCTGTGATAAGAGATAAACATCATAACACAGTGTCACAAAACACATCTGTCACTTTTACTGTAAGCGATTACTGAATAGCTGCTCAATAAACTACTGTCCAAAACAATGTTATCACTCAAATAACTGCGTTACTAGGTCAATAAGCATATGTGTGTTTGTAAAGTGTGACTGAACTGATACCTATGGACTGAGGAGAGTCTGCATAAGGGTAGTCTCTGGAGTACAGCCCCCTGTCTGTAGCCAGCAAGGCATCAAACACTCTGTCGCTGCGGATCACCCCATGATCTGAGGGAGGAAAGAGGTAACGATTACCCCGAGCTGAAGTGGCCTATCTGGAATTAGTGCAGGGTGAACTCTGAATCCCAGCAGATATCTACAATACCACATAGACAAACATTACACATCACATAAATGTTGCACAAATGAATGCATGCTTTTTGGAAGTATAAATGATAATGAAAGCATTACCTAGACTATAAGTCCAGGAAACCTATTGTACAAAATAGTTAAACTCCCTGACATTAGGCTACTCTACCCCTCAGCCGGCTGATGAGTTCTGGATGTGTTTTGCCACTGGACATCCACGCCATGGTCCGGGACAGCAGCACACCCATAGGGACTGCCACCACTGCCAGAGGGAACACTGCTCGCATCTCCTACACTGGATCTCCCTGTAGTGACATGATGATCAGTGTATGTATGTGACACACATAGCTGACAGCAATAATTTACAGGTCCGGTTTATATCTTCCATATGGCATGGGAGGTAATAGAGGTTTGTCAATAATGTCAAACAAAAATAGTCAGGTGCACTGAAACTGAAACTGAAATTGGCCGGGCAAATTATTCACTTATTAAACAGAACTTGACTAAAGCAATTTGCCAGAAAGCTGATCCAGCTTCTGATCTGCAGTCAAGGTTGGTGTGACGGCTAAGCTAGCTAATTATTATCAGCGAGCAACTGTCTACTAGCTGATACTAGGTCTTCAAACAGTCAATGTTCACAAATACAATAAAACAACAGAGGTCAGTAAAGCGTATTTACCTTGGTATTTTACCACCGTAGGTGTCCCTGCAGGGACTAACTTCCTGGTCCCCTCAGAGGACCACAGGGTCTGGCCAGTAAGATGCGGATTTTACCACACAGAACTGCAGACATCCAACCACAGCGCCAAACAATTTGATGGGCGGTTACAGTGTCCAATCATATCACTCAAAACAAGGAAGCTGACTGACGCTCGTTAAAGATCATGGACTCACTTAGCTAGCAAGGCAAATCTTTATTCTTTGATAACTTGATACGTCGGCGCAAATAACCTCTGGACTTTTTCATACAGGTAAGATGTTGAGATAACATTTTTGCAATGACGAATTGCTTTAAAAATTTTTAAAACGCATAACGTTAGTCAATGCAGTGGGTTAGCCACAATGTTAGCTAAGGTAAGTTAGCTTAGTGTATGATTTAACGTTAACATTAGCCTACTTTTGATTGCGTTCGGTGTATTCCACTGTCTAGCATCGACATTCAATAGATTTTCTTCCCTGTCTTTTATCCAAGACTCACGAACCTGTCCATTGACTTTTGAGGTTGTGTAAAGCCTGTCATAGACGAGAGTAAACTAATTGATATTGGCATCTCTGTTAACCCAGTCACTGCACCAGAATGATTGACGATTTCGAGACTCAAGAGGTCCGGTCCAGTGGAGAGCTGTGGTCCGAGATCTGCTCCAGCCTGCCAGAAGGCCAGGGGGAGGCAGCTCAAGAAAACAACACTCAGTTCAAAGACTCTTTCCAGCCAGCAGCACGAGTGGGAGTGCAGTGCAATGGACAATCAAATGGGACGTCAAGTTCTTCTGGCACCAAATGGGAACCCATGGAGGATTCTGAGATCTACATAGCCAGTTTAGGTATTGGTCTCTGTCCCCTCCCCTCCCTCTGTCTCTGCACCTCTCTGCCTCTTTTTTCTTGCCCACCCTTTCCTCCATCCATCCACCTGATTATTTACTTCGATCAAGCTGTATAGAGGAATATTGGGATGATGTAGGCATTCTAGGGATTGTATATTTGTCCCTCACCCTCCAGAAAACCAATAAAAAGTGTGCATGATACCTTCTTTATTAATCTGAATTGTCTCATTCATTGACAAGCTGTTAAAGATGTTTTTTGTATTTTGCTCCAGAGAACCGTCTGAAGAAACTGAAGGGCCAGTCCAGTGATGTGACCTCCAGGGAGATGCTGCGCTCCTTGTCTCAAGCCAAGAAAGAGTGCTGGGACAGATTTCTGCATGACGCCCAGACCTCGGAGCTCTTCCAGGGCAGCGATATGGATGAGAGGTGGGCTGGGAGGGTGGGCCGCGTTTCACTGTTATGTCAGACACTATTACCAGGACAAAGGCAGGAAGTAGAGGGTCTGGTTATGCTGTCGTGCTTCGGTCTCTTCCATCTACTTTCTACTTTGCTGACATCTAGCCTATTAAACGTCTGTATACAGACCAGTCACCTATATTTTCTTAATGCAGATGTTGAGCAAGGATAGCACTGACTCGCTGTTCTGTACACTCAATTCTCCTGTAGCACATTCTAGATTCACGCCATGGTTTTGTGTTGTTTTCTTTCCTAGACTACAGAATGACTTTGCATTTTGCATTGCAAGTCTGTAAGTTCAGACACTAAAAAAAAGAGCATTAAATCAATTTCCTCATCTCCATGCCCTTGTCTTCTAATATACTTTCCCTCTCCAGTGCCCTTGAACACTTGAAGAGGTGGTTGATCCCAGAGAAGGTGGCCATCAGTGCAGAAGAGCTGGAATATCTCCTGAGGCCTCAGAACAGGGAACCAGCTGACGGTGCCGCCGTCCCGGACCAAACACCCAACGGAAAGGAAACAGAGGGAGAGACGCACAACTCTGAGGAAGATGACTCTCACAACCCAGAGAAATGAGCTGTCTGTGTTGATGATAGTAATAAGTAAGGAACTTGTTTGGAGTCTATTCAGCAGGGTGAAGTGTTACAAAATGCTCATTTAGAGCGGTGTTATGTAATGCTGGTTATTTGGCCAAAGCTTTTGTCTGCAGTGGTCAAAGAAGAAATTACAGTTTGTCATCATCCCTTGTATCACCCAGCAACTATTAAGTCCTTATTCAGCCAGTCGCATCCGTTATGCGCTCGCCATTCATCTTTTTACCCACGTCACCATACAAATATAAAATATTTAGCTGTCTGGTCTGTCTAGTAGCTTCCAATCTGTAACTGTCTGTAACATTGTAAATGGTTCTCCACCTCGAACACATCTTCAGTTTTTAATGAAGGACCACATTCAGTATCATGTTGTAAATGATAGACTTACTCATCTGTAACTAATGCATTATCTAACAGAAACACAGTATTTTTCCTTGTTTTTTATGGTGATATGTAGAGTGGAAGTACTATATATAACTGAAAATAGTGTAACATATTATGTGATATCCTTATTTTTGCCTTGTTGATTTTACACATGAAATTTTACCCATGGTTCAATAAAAATAGATAGTTGATTCAGTTAAAACGTCGTGCTTAATCTGAAACAAGGGCATTGTTATATTTAGCTAATTGAAGTGCAGCTGAAGTATAGTTAACATGTCCAATATTGTGAGGTAGTAGCCACTCAGTTGTGTGTGTGTGTGTGTGTGTGGGTATGTGTGCACGCACGCTTACTCCCTTGTGGTGTAAACTTCCAGCTATCTTTAGATGGCAGCAGAGGACCAAAATTAATTTCTCAACAAAGTGAAGTAGATTGCTAATTAATCTAAGTCTACACAAAGCCTGCAGCCTGTGCTTCAAAGCATCATTATAGCTTATCAACTGGCCCAGTGGTTCCCAAACTGGGCTCCCGGGACCTCCAGGGGTCCTTGAGGTGGTTCTAGGTGGTCTGCAACAAAATAAGGAATAGTTTAATTTCACTATAACTAAACTTCCTAGAAGTTTTAGAGTTGAGAATGAGAGGATCACACTGTCACTCTCCACACTGTGACCTCCCTACTTACTCTGTGTAGACAGTTATGTAATGCTCTATAAAGTCAAATCTAATTAAAACAAAAATCTCCTCAAGTGGCATTATTTTGGACAAAATCTTATCAAATGAGGGTCCGACGCCTAACATGAAAAACCTGGATGAGATGAATCCCTGGATTAGCCTACTATCTATCTTCCAATCCGCCATGTGAAATGGACGCCGAACTAGTTATAAGAAGCACAGCAAACAGCCGACTGTTTTTAACTGAAGTCTTTTTTATTTCAGGTGCAGAATAGGCTACTGTCCAGTCAATGACCATGACTTCAGCTGGTTAAATTCGGTGAATGTTGCTTACCGTTAATATTTCAAGTCATTTATTTGTATCACAAGTTCTCACACATGGATGGATTACTGAACGGGCCAACTGGGCACAGGCCCAGGGGCCCAAGAGCTCAGGGGGGCCCCTAAGCCAGAGCCTGATACATGATGGTGCTGTCACTAACTTTACATTTACTACCCTGCAGTCAAAGGGCTTAGTCATTTATATCAACAACAAAGCCCCAACATTCCCCCTATAATAAGATAAACATTTGTTTTGAAGGTGTCACCATGGCACTGTCAAAGTGAGTGTTCCCCTCAGTTTATCTATAGTGTTTTAGCAGTAAAGCACTGCATTATTGTCCAAAGGCCTCGTAATGTAAAGTCATGGTTTACAAAGATCCCAAAATGTTACTAGGTATCTATGCCCAGGGGCCCTTTGTCACATAATGTGCCTATGACTATAGCCTATCCAGCGTCACGGCAATAAGATGATACAGTACCAATGGGAAGTTATTTTGTCTACAATGGGATTCTCTGCATTAATAACGAAAGACATTAAATGTGGAAATAAATGAGCAACATTGTAAAATATCACAAAGGGGGTAAATATTTTCTCATGGCACTGTATGTGATTTCTCTTATCACTACTCTACCACAAGCCAAAGGGTTAAAAACACACGAATACACATACATACTCACAAAATGGCAGATTAAAACGACTGAAATGCCAATCAAGCGAATATTATGCTCTCCAGAAAGAAATCAGCCTGTGAAATATCCTCATTAATGTTTAAGATAACAATTTTAATGTAAGCGTATAGCTGGTCTAGCTACATGACAGGACTCAGAAGCCGATATAATGCATGAGCAAGACGATCATTTTATGAATAGGTTGTCCCTTTGCTTTTCCTCTTTCTTTCTTTTCTCTTCTGATGCTAGATTATGAACTTTTTAAGTATTTCTGCTCTAAGATTTTCCATTTCTGATGTGACAGATTTGCTGCTCCCACTGGAAAGACACTGCCGTCAACCTAACAAATAACACTGCTGACACCGCGAGTTGGCTTTACATAACTAGGTGGCGAGGTTAGAAGCCATGGATATTTTGGGCATGATTAACATAATGTTATGTTACATAGGCGGCATTTTAGCCGTTTGAGACAGAGCCATTAATAATAACTTCACTGCAGTTAAAATTGTGAATCTTTTGAATCTTGAATCTTGAATCAATTTCACTGACTGCTTTCGCTGATGTCATGCTGCCTGCTCCATAGAAATAAAACAGAATGAGGACGAGGACCTCCGCAAAGAAATAGAGGAACTCAGAGAAAGGCTATAACACCGACGAGCTGGCCAGGAAACTCGAGACAGGTCAGTTGGAGACGATTTACCTCCACCAAGTGATATTAGAGACTTCTCCTGAGAAGGATGGGCACCTGCAGAAAACAGCTTTCCACCAAGCTTAAGGCAGAAGGAGAAGAAGGAGGTCCTCTGTCAACAGAATGAGGTGCTCCGCAAAGAAATGAAGGAGTGCTAAGAAAAGCTTATGAGTGCCTGTGAGCTGGCCATGACAAACAAGATCTGTGAGATGAAGCATGCACACTGGCAAGAAATCAATGATCTCTAGAAAGAGTTTGTGACTGAGTTCAAGACACAGGAGGAGGAGAAGGAGGCCCTCCACCAGGAGAAGGGAGCCCTCCAACGAAAAATGGAGGAAATGCTCAAGAAAGACCATGAGCAGACCATGAGGCTCAAGGCAGTGGAGAAGCTGGTGATCAAGCTGAAGGAACAGAATGAGACGAAGGAGGCCCTTCACCAGGAGATGCTCAAGAAAGAAAAGGCAGAGGAGTCCTTGACCACCCTGAATCTTAACAGCGATCTCAAGGCCGATGAGATGGAAAAGGAGGCCCTCAAATCTAACCACAGAGAGGCTCTGGAGTGAAAGAGGATGGAAAAGAGGTGGGAGAAAAACTCCACAAAAAGCCCAATAAGTCTTCCATTATGAGGAGATTGATTTAGCTCTTCTCCCCCTACTCAGAAGAAGGAGAAAAAAAAGGAGAAGAAAAAGGAGAAGATGGTGTCCGCTTGAGTTGCTTCAAGCCAAGAACCTTAGCACACTGACACCTGTGTTCACTCCCTCCTTTTCCTTAATAAGATATCACCAATGATATCTTTATAATAATGCACCGCCTGTATTGTTTTAATTCTGTAAGTGGCTCTACAGCCTACATTGTATGCAGAGGATTTAAGACAGCTGGACATACAATGTTGTAGAGAAAAAGTTAAAATAAAATAAAAGCTGTGTTGGATCTATAGTTGTTTTTATGTTTGCATGTTTTTATCGTATCAATTGTTTGTGTGGTTTTGCAATTTAAATGCTGTTGTCAAACTCAGAAATGGAAGTGGAACTGCTGTGGTATATTTACCTCATATCATGACCTTGGAAGGTAAATATCAAGGTAATTTTTGTCAAAAATAAGTAATTTATATAATTCAGCTATAAAACACGTCTTGACATATTGCTGAATATAGATAGGGCAAATATGTGATTGAAACAGATTTAGACTTGATTTAGGCAGAGGATGGTATAGTTCCTACATTGTTATATTTGACATAAAACTCTGTCTGACCAAGTAACTAATGGTCAGTTTTCTGTTAGTTGTTGCAGTGGGTCTGATGTCAACCACCAAGCTGCATTCAGATCGCTATTCTGTACATCCACTGTTGAAGGAATGAGCCTCTCTCTAGTTAGGTGTTGTTCAGCAAAGTCTTTATTATTTATGGAGAACAGCATACAGAGATAGAACAAGTGGACTGAACTTCTGGGAAACTACAATAGTTTTGTACAAAGAGACAAATAAGGGTGGAAACAAGGTTGGGGAGTGTATTTAGACCAGTGGAACAGTTAGAGCTGAGTGTGTGTGTCTGTTATGAGTTGTGCCTCCTCCTCTACCTGGACAGAGATGTCCGCCTGTCAAAGTCCATGTCCTACGCTCTGTGCCATGGAGCTAACCAGATGGCTCTTCAAATGAGTGCAGGTGAGATGCTCACAATAAATATTTACAATATAAATATTTACATGACCATGTGACCTGACCTTTAACCCTACTGTACATTGGTATTCTTATTGTTAGTTAGGCTATGTGACTGTGACCCAGGGGTCAAAGGTTATCTTCATGCCAGATTGTGCCTGGATGTTTTTGGATGTTTTACAATCCAGCAAATGAATCATATGATGCTTCAGTCTGATATGAAGTTGCCACCAATGACAAGCATCGCTTCAAGCTGCTTGTCATGCACCGGAGGTTTATTTTCCCGCCCTCCTAACTTATTTGCTTCCAGAACTTATAGTAGGCTAATAATTATGTAACACTATTCAGCAATGTGGTTTGAATGTCAATATAGGCTAACTGTTAGTAGTAGTAGTAGCAGTAGTAGTACTGCACTTCACAACTCTACCTCGTTGTACTAACACCAAAGCTTAGACGCTCCCTGCTTGTAAACTATAAATAGATATAGCGTAAGCCTACTGTGCAATGAAAGGATTCCAACTCCTTAAAACTAAAATATCTGTGCAATTAAAGGCACATTAATGCATGAAATGAAAAGAGCCGCACTTTGTGGTTAATGGGATGACAGGAATAATTGCGTGGGGTCTGAAAGATCAGGGAATTAAAATTTAATTGGCACACATCCCTGATTAAAATGTAATTCACATCTCTGCAAGGTGTTAATAAGGAAAATCAACCTGCGATATCCCTTCGGAATAAATAAACAACTGTAGTAATCCTAATAAATCCAGGATAGCCTACTATACAAACATCACAGCAAAACTGGAAATCACTGTAGAAATGTTATAGTGATACCATATGAGATTAAAAAAAAATACCATAGAATACGAAAAGGCCACTAAATTGACTATTTATTACCGCAGAGACATTGAGTCCTAATAGGAATATTATAGTGGCACCACAGGAGATAAAAAAAAGTGCCATAAAATACGACAAGGTCACTATAAATTTACTATTTATTACCACAGACAGTCCCAATAGGAATATTATTTTGGGATATTATAATGATAGGTCGTTTGGGATGGCACTGAGTGAGATTTAAATGACAGCTAGGCATCTATTTATTTATTTATTTTTATTTATTTATTTATTTTACCGTACTGGAGGTGACTCACTTCAGTGAACACGTATGCTGTCAGAGAGGGAGCTCACCTCTCCAGTCTGTTTTCCTCCAGCTCAGGCAGAGCGAGCTGCAGTGAAGGAGAGGAGTTGGACTCAAACACACAAACAGGTGGTGGACGTTTCTGCTGTCAAGTTCTGCTGTTAAAAAAAAACAAAAACAAAAAAACAACAACAACAACATATTGAAATCTGACATCAGCAAGAGGTAGTACTCTTTCCTTTCATTTCTAGTGTTTGAAATTGTATGTATTCTGATAGCTAACCATTTTGCATGCATTTGTTAGACTTTATTTTTTAGAGTAAATAAATTGTTATTTAATAATACAACATTTTTCATCAAAATATGTTAACCAGTGGTTTTATGATTGCCGTTTTTTATTCCTTTTGTGTGATGGAGTTAGACATTGGCTATGATTTATCAAATGGAAACAGTTGCATGGTGAATTATGCGCTGATGTGCTCTTCACTTTATCACAGATCAGATAAGGTCAATGAGGCAATACGTTTATTCAGCACAAGATAAAATTCCTTCCTCTTGTCTGATCATCTATCTTGGTCATGATTAATCAAATCTCCTTACTGGGACAGAAAAAAAACTAAATTAAGTTAATTCTGTGGTGGAAATAAGATTATGACAAATGTTGTGCTCAGGAGGTCATTATTAAGCACTTATTCATACTCAACATTAGGCCAGACAAGGATCTTAATTTACTGATAACTGTGTAATGAAGCAGCTGCTCCACTTCTTTTAGTGCACAGTATTGGAAATTGGCTAATCTCTTGAGCAATCATTTGACAAGATGATCTTTGTTTAATTTTTCTAATCCTACCATTGTCTTGTAGATACTATATGATCCATTTCACTTTCCAAAATGGAACCTTTCCACAAAACAAGGATGCACTGCAGACAACAGCTCTGAACATGGTGCCATCCAGTCAGAAGCCTTTGCTTTTCTGCATTTGTGAACTCCTCTCATTCAGTTTGGACATGGCCTCTATGTCACCCCTATTTCTTCTTACAAATTCAACTATAAAAGCTATGCAGGCACTCACTTGCTCACTCACTCACTTCCTGGCTTTCATGTGTTGCTTTGTGTCTTCATGAGCTGACAGCCAGCTTTTCTAGGTTTTCTTTTTCTAGGATTCTAGGATGGCTTTTCTTTTTCTAGGATGGCAAATATAGAAAAAAACAGTGATATCATGCAATATTACCATTTTCATGATCTTGTCTGCCATTTGATTGTACTTTGTCAAGTGGCCAATGTGTTTCTCATTGCTCAGCAAGAACTGGATCATTGATTTCAGTGCAGACTGCAGGTGGAGAAGTTTCTGGGTGAGAAGTGTTGACAATCAGTTTGACTTTAAAGGCATCATTACGAGAGATGGAGAGAGACGAGAGAAGGAACAGCAAAGGAGAAGGTCAAGTGGCTAAGATGGATGATTAGTGGCTGACAAGAAAAAGGATGAGAAACAAAGAAAGTGGAAGAGACGAGAAAGGTAAAGATGAGAGAGAGAAACTGATTCTTTAGGAGAGGCAGAGAGAGATAAGAGATACGGGTGAGACATTGTGAAGAATATGGGTGAGATGAAAGAGGAAAAGGAGGGTTTAATTTTGAGGTCTGTGAGAAGGAGGACATACTGTAAAACCCTGGCCAAGCTTTTTAATGTGGCTGAGAGGCTGAGAGAAAGAGACTTTTGAAGACGGATGTTAATTAGATGATGTGACTCAGTCCTCCTTCACTCTGTATTTCATCATAATGTTCATTATCCTTTGTGTTAAAGCAAAATGAGGTGGCCTTGTTACTCAAGAGATTATGTGATTATGTGTAGGTGATTATGACAAATGAAGTGAAACGAGAATTCAAAGCACTTAATAAATGTTGTAATACTGTATATGTTAGATATAGGCCATTCTATATCATCTCATGATAAACTGCAAAATCATAATCCAAACACAATATATTATATTTTCATCATTTATATTTTCTGGCTTTACACAATACAACTTTTGTGCAATTAGTTGCAGGTTGCAAATTAAAATTTTACTGTTACATCACCAAACTCATGCCGATACAAACCCACTTCAAGATTTTGATTGGGTGGTTCTCCTACAGAAATTCAACACAACTAAGTTGCACAGAACTGAAGTTGCACCATGTGAAGCCGGCCTTAATACTGTTATTCTATTTGTCTGCAGCTATGGACTGGAGGACGTCACTGAACCGTTCCTGGGAGAACTCTTCTCTTCCGGCCTCTTCCTCCTCTTCCTCCTTGTCTGACTCTTCATCCTCCTCCTCCTCTTCCTTCTATAACTCCTCTCACTCCTCCTTCTTGACTTCCCCGTTCTCAGCCCCTTCCTTCTCTGGGTTAGATCTCCTGTTTAACCTCAAGTTGCTCTTCATCCCTCTCTACTCTGCTGTGGTGCTAGTCGCCTGCTGTGGTAACCTCCTGCTGCTCTTGCTCATCTGGCTCAACAAGAAGAGACACAACACCACCAATTTCCTCATCGGTAACCTGGCACTCGTCGACCTGGTCATGTGCATCTTCTGCGTCCCGTTAACCGCCTCCTATGCCTTTGACAAGCGCGGATGGATATTTGGATGCTTTATGTGTCATTTTGTCAGCATCATGCAGTCTGCAGCCGTCTACGCAGCAGTCCTGTCCCTCATGGCTATCGCAGTGGATCGTTACGTTGTCGTGGCCTATCCCATCCGCAAGAGAGCGGGTTGCCAGTTCTGCTGGGGTCTGGTGGTCCTGATCTGGCTGTCCTCTCTGGCTCTGTCCATGCCCACGGCGCTGCACACCGTCTACCTGGACCTGCAGGCCGCAGGCCTACAGATGGCCGTGTGCGAAGAGTTCTGGCAGGGAGAGGAGCGAGGCCGCCTCATCTACTCCTGCTTCATCCTCTTCTTCTCCTACTTCGTCCCGCTGGCTGCTGTCTCCATCTCCTATTGCGCTATATCCTACCAGCTGAGGCAGAGGAGCATGTCAGGCCTGATGCCGTCTCCGGCCCTCAGATCCGCACGAGCCGCCTGGAGCCGCAGGAGGAGGAAGACCTTCTGCCTGCTGCTGGTGTCTGTGCTCTGCTTCGCGTTCTCCTGGCTCCCCATACAGGTATAGATGCATGGATGGATAGATTGATTGACAGAGTGATGGATGTGTGAAAATATGAATAAATGAGTTCTTAAATTCCTGAAAGATTTGATTGGGTTATAACATAGCAGAACCTTACAGGTGGTGAATCTGATCCGCGACCTGGACACAGACTTCTCCATCTTGGGGAAGAATTACGTAAACGTCATTCAGGTGTCGAGTCACCTGTTCGCCATGAGCTCCGCCTGCTACAACCCTTTTATCTACGCTTCGCTGCACGACAAGTTCCTGGCCTACCTGTGTCATCACCTCCTGTCCCGCTGGAGAGGTAAAGGAAGAGAAAGGGGTCAAGGGTCAAGCATCCTGACAATGTCACACAGACTGTCACGCCTTCGCACCTCCTCCATCCTGGCAGATGTACCAGCCGCTGCTGGGAATAATATTATTCCTCAAGGCAACTATTGACTCCTCATGCTGAGCCAACTTAGCTAAATGAAGCCTTTTGCAGCACTAGAATTACACCTAACACCCAGTGTTGCTTTCTTCAGGAGGATGTTGGATGAAAATCTCCACAAATGACACAGTCCTCCCTCACTCCAAATTTCATGATAATCTTGACAGTCTTGATAATCACTTGTGCTGAAAGCATAATGACATGAGCTTGTTATTTGGCAGATGATGATGACAGATGGAGTAAAAGCAGAATTTATTCCAATTCAAAAAACAACAAAAACCCAGCAAAATGGGGTTACAAGGTTTTCATGCAACACCCACATCTCTCTGGCTGGATTTACACAGGCGTAGAAACGATATTCACATCAGCCTGCTCAGTGTATTTATGTGTGTAATTATGTACATTTTAGCACAAATGTATGGATATCTATGGACTGAAATAGTCTGTGTCTGATTGTCACTGAAAAATATTTAATGTGTTGTGCAGGCTTATGCTTGTGTTCCAGTAAGCTTAAAAATATACTTCAGATAGTGATTTCGCTCTTGTCTTTGTAATATTCTGTGCTTAATGGATTTTTCTAGTTTTTCATTTTCTTTCTTATCATTCTTGTACATATTCATATTCTTGTACATTTCTAATATGTCAACTTGACGGCATGTTTATTTCTAACCACTTTATTACATAATATGGACAATGAAAATGTGCTGTTTTATTCTAAATATCTATATCCCATCCCTGTCCATGCTCACTGATAGTATTTTAGGATGTAAGTAAGTTGTAGCATAATATAGTCTATATATTTTTTGTTGGATTGCAAAGAATAAATAGTTTTATTTGAAACATCATTCCTTCTGCATTCGTTTCATGTGGATGAAGGGGATAAAGGAGGAACATGGAGGGTTTTCTATAATAATGAATGAATGATATATTGCTTTAATTCAGCCTGGCCTTTTGAGAGTCACTGAATGCTTTTCACACTCTATCCGCTCCACCTGTGACATTTGAGGAAAACAACAGTCTACCAATATGCAGTGTGTTTAAATGTCAACTTTTATGCACAAAGAGTAAAAATCGCAATGTTTATTTCTCACTGGGATATACAACAATAGCAAAGAGCAAATCATCCTGAGAGAAACTTAGATGAATAGAGAAGTAAAAAACAACTCTGCTAAATTACATATTTCTCAACACCAAATCCCCAGCTGTATGAAATATAAACTGTAGGATGGCATGTAATGATTATGCGCTAAGTAAATGCAAATGGCTGAACATAAACTTGTGTTGAATTTGAATATCAAAGCATAGTGAAACATGCATAACAAGCGTGAAAATAATTTCCTCTGAACTTAACCAATTTATTCCTTAAGAGACAGACTTCTGTTGACAGCTGCAACTGTTTTCAAATGGTTTTAATATATGCAAACATTTTACATATAAATCTGATGTGATCCGAGATGCACTTTGACCACGTTTGACCACTCTTTCTTTCTTTCTCTTTCTTTCTTTCTTTCTTTCTTTCTTTCTTTAAATGAACACTCACATAGTCACAGAAGCACTCACACTAAAGTGCAGGACAGACTATGATAATCTTTTTTTTTTACAATTTTCCAACATGGCACCCAGAATGTAAAATTCTATATATTCATATTGATTTGATGGTTACACTAAATCATTCGACTATTACCGATTGTGCCTCTGAGCAGCAGCGTCAGTTACAAGCTTGCCAAATGGGAGTGTATGGGTGACAAAGGCAATATTGTTATTCATTAGCTGCACTGATGTTGTTATATAAAAATGCTTATCTTCACCTTTCTAATACAGCTGTAACAATCATTAAAAAGGTGTTATGTTTGCTAGGATCCTGTGAAAATGTATCATATAATTATGATGGAGACTGCTACCCCAGGGAAAAGTAACTGAAAACCATCCTTATTTTTTATTTTATTTTTTTGTGTTGATTAGAGCCACTGATGTGCAATTTAATCAGAAAATAGTGGATATTATAGTCTAAATTACTGATAACACATGGAACAGTTACATCAAATCCTGTGTGTTAGTAAGTAACCTCCACTTGTGTCATTTAGATAAGTGTAATTTTATTCCATAACATGTTAGCATGGTGTGGGGTTAAAGCATTATTTACATTCAAATTTTCCTTAAAATGCAAAAGCCACATAATGAATCCCATCCTCAACTTTCTTAATGCCTCTCGCTCTTTCTTTCTCTCTTTCTCTCACACAGATTTTAACGTATAAAGGGGCATCTGCCAGGATGATGGTGCTGTAGAGGCAATTTACATTTTAGACATTGAGTACTCTTATTCAGAGCAATTTACAAAGTATAAAGTGAAGTATAATTTTAGCAGTGGCAGGGTGGGAGGAGAGGGAGTATAGGCAAGAGCAGGCAACACAAGTGTGGATGAGCTGCAGCCTGAATAGACAAGTTTACAGCAGAGGATAAGGAGCCTGCTGCTCTGACTGTGCCTGTCAAGTTTCTCTGCAGCTTCATGATACATCTCTGCTGTTTTTATTGTCCCTCTGCTCTATGTCATTTTCAAATGTATGCACTAATGGCACCGTGAGGTATGTTGAAAGCATCCAACAAATGGCCTATGTTATATGTTATAAGACAAGAGAATAGCCATAGGATACAGCAGGGAAACAAAGAAAAATAAGCACAAAAAAAAACTATGAATCAGTAAAAGCCAAACAGTTGTGGGGTTATATAAACATTACACAGCAATTTCAACATGTTAAGTAGACTGTAAGGGTGGAATGGGTGGCATGGGAAAGAGTATGGATTACTTACATATATTCACTCATTCATTCATTCATTCATTCATCTACTTATAGATACTTACAGCTGCTATTTACAGATGTTACTAACAGTCTCAATTGTTTACTAAAATATAAAACCATGATATCCCTCATTACCACACTTTTAAGTATCATTTCAGAAAAGTGCAACTAACATGAAATGGTCCAAACGGGCATCTAATATACAAATCACAACTCTTCTACTCATGCTTCACTAATTCCTGCTATTCTCATGTGTGATTGTGTTGTGAACATCCTTTATGAAATTGCAAACGAGAGAGTCCTAATATGTAAATAGGAATGGTCAACAGTCTCCATATAGTACAAAAGTGGTATATATGTAAATTGAAGAGAGGTGATGGCTTTCTGAGGGTCCTGGAGCTGCTGCTCTGGCCTGAACTCTATGCATTTGTAATGTTCGGAGAGCAAACCCATCTCAGATGGATTGTGGCTGCATCATGGAGCCCATGTAATAACATGAGCAGAGAAACAATGGAAAACAACACTAAAAGACTGGCACTATGGCACTTTTATAGTTGTTGGCCAGTGATACAAAAACACCAAACAACAAAAGGAATCTAGACATCTTGGAATAATATATACTTTACAGGGCATTTGCAGCTGACGAAAACAATCATACAGGCTCACACATCACGCTCTTATATCCTCTCTTCTCTCCTCTAGGAGGCTGTGAAAAAAACAAAAAACATCTCCCATCGAGTCACAGTGCAGCTTCACCTGGAGAGTGCAGTGTAAGAAGAGGTCAAAAACAGAATAATTGGAAAGAGCTTTGATGGAGCAAGGCAATCTCGAATGTCAGATTAGGAAAAACTTAATTGTTTCCTCTGCCTCCATTTAGAGGAGATTGCTCTGCTGGAGCCAAAAGGGCAGCAGGAGCAACAAAACTGCGTGTTCTGAACAAAAACAGCGGCTCTGCTTCCTGAACCAGGAGGTCGAAGGAGGTAACAGAGGAAAGCCTTGCTTTCTAGATGTTGGAAATTACTCTCAACATAACACAGAATGTGTTTCAGCACATTTGATTTCCCTCTCAATATTGCAGCAAAACAACACCAAATCCCCAGCTTAATCTCAAACTTTCTGAAACAAACGCCACTCAGTAACAGATTCAATACAAGTTTCATATATTTCTGCAGCCTTTCAAAGGGCAAAAAGCCTCACCAGGCCCAAAAGTTTCTAATGTCTTGAAGGCTGGAGATTGGGGCAAAATTGGAATGAGTCAGTCGGTGGAAAGCCTTGCAGGTGTTGTTACAACATCTCAGAGTTTCTTTTGAAAGCACTTGCACTCAGCACAGCATGTGCTGTTAGCTCAGATGAAACTCAAAGAAAAATCCATTTTAAAGCATTTCACCATCTTCACCTCTCCAGACAGATCTGACACATCAGAAAATCACTTTTAATGGAGCTGCTGTGGGCCAAAGATGCCGTTTTGCACAGAACATACGCCACTGTTACATAGAGGCTTTGTAATGACAGAGCACAGAAATTAGTCACTAATTTAACTTCATACACCGTCACAACTTTCTGGTATTTACTGTAGACCATTTTATCAAAGAAAGTATAATCAAAGGAAGTTTAGATTAGCACTGGGTGTCACGAAGACAGAATGTAGTGGCAGTCATACAGACAGACACACACACACACACACACAAACTACTGCTAAATAACCCAAGGTATATAGAAGTTGAACCTTCAGACACTTGTCCCACACATGCACGCTGTTAGATATGCAAATGAGTCCTTCCCCATGCCATTTAAAATCTCATGAGCTGATTGAGTAGTGCCAGAGGCCTCATAAATATTCATCAGTCTTGATTATTGAAGTTACATGATTTACTTCTCCCCTCATCTGTGTGTTCAAGAGGGTTAGACTCTTGTCTTTCTTGTCATGATCTAGGTGGCGTAACTGAGAGGGAGGACAGTAATCGTTTCAGATGGGAGGAGGTGAATAAATTAAGAGAGTGTCTTGACAGAGTGAAAAGAACATGGACGTTGGAAATGTTCCTTGTGTTTTTTTCCTGTGATGTAAGGAATAAGAGTGAATAAGGGATAGAAAAGATATCTCTTGACCTATATAGCATACAGGTCAAGAGGTGCTGGAGACTGCAAGGACGTCATCCAAGCTGAAGTGAAGAATATATACATATGTGGTTGTGACCGCACATTCAAGGCCCAGGAAAAAGTAATTATTGAAGATACTCACCTGTCACGAGCTACGTGTTTCGCATACTTGGCATAGCTTAATCAGGCTCATATAAGGCACAAGTACATCCAAGTATTCCCTGCAAGTATTCAACCTTATCAGACAGCAAATTGTATACAAAATATAAATGCATATAGACACTACATTTTTACGTAAATATCAATATACTGACATGCCAAGATGTAAGCATAAAGTCACCTAATATCCAACAATGCAACAATACAATAATAGGGATAGATAACGGTGTTCATCTTAAAGCTACTACATCATCATCATAATCAATAAAGCATAAAACATATCATCAGAGGAAGCAGCTAAGGTCCAAAGTCTCATCTAAGCCATGTGGATCCATTCTACAAAGATCCAGTAATCCTCTCTTTGCCTCTGAATCTCAAATTGGCTGCTGAGCCACGACCTCCATCTCTATAACGCCTCGCTGTGGTACATAGTCCATATTCCCATTGTAGAAAGTTTAAGATGTCTAGTTTGTCCCACACACATCATTCCACTGGAGCATTTAAGAAGGTGGACAATGAGTACAGTGAGTTACAGTTAATAAAATCTTTGATAGAAGTGTATTCACAACCTGTTTGAGGATGGCCAAATATATGTGTTGGAACAATGTGAACGCCTTTTTTGCTTTAGCAGCCAATAAGAGATATCAAGGACGTTCTACAATGAAAAATAGAATATTCCCATTGTTGCATGCAGTAGGAAGGAAAGTTTGATTTTACTCTTATGGAAAAAAACAACAGAGTAAGTCCCAAGCTTCATGTCACTTTCTGAAACAGCAGCCACTCAGACAGCCAGATTCAAGACAACAATCTGAATACATTTCTCATAATTTTTTCCCCATAAAGTAACAAACAGGAGCTTGACAACCCCTATTATGGTCATAATCTATGAATACTGCTTTCTGCCCCAGACACAAGCCTACTATCAACTATAACAAATATGGTGTTCTTGCCTGGTAGCCCTGATCTGTGCCATTGTTTCAAACACATACAAAGACAATCAGACAATCAGATTGCCTTTTCTTTTGAAAATTACCTGCTTCACATTCAAACCATTTGACACATCTACATAGAAAGCAATATCTTCAAAACTCTTTGAATTCTGAGTGGTCTGATCACTCATGTAATGACCATTTTTGACCATCAGACATGAAAGTATTGGCTGAGTGTGCCACCACGTGGACAAGAAGCATTACTACAGCTGTCGACTTAGGCCAAGGATATCTGCCAATTAAACCACATTTCAGCCTAAAAAGAAATCACTCACACACAAATACTTTCAAACTCATATATTATTTATTACAATTAAATATTTTTCTTATATTACAGAGGTCCATTTGAAACCATACAAATAATCTGTGCTGTGATTAATATTTCCAAGATATTCCCAAAACTCCATGCAAAGAATATGAACATAAATTCACGTCAGAGGAACAAATGGTTAGGTATCATTTTTGTACACCTGGGAATGAACTGAAATTGATGTTTCAATACCCTTCTCTCTCTTTTTGGTACAAATAATTTGTTGCGGTTATTCAAGATCAAACCAGCATTATCTGACAAAAATAAAAAGGCATTTAGAAGGTGCGTTAAAACAACAGTAACTACTTTGTCCTTCCCTCCATGGAAAAAGCTTGGAATATAGGTTAATGGGACCAGGCACAGAGGGCCATGTAAGACATAGTAAGTATCACACATCTTGATTAAACATAATTAGTTTGTTGAGTGATTCCTAAGGCCGCTATATGTAAGTGGTTTCCAACTCTGGTCCAGAACACCTAAGGGGATTTTAAAATGCAGATCCAAATCAAACCGAATGCAGTGTACTAAACCCTATTCTACCACGCTGTGTTGTGCTGTGTGGGTTGTGCATCCACCATCCATCCATAGTTCAATGAACTGTTTCAGCCAGTGGAAAAGGTTTGTTATAGTTTTGCTAGAGACTGAAAACCTTTGGTTTACTGAGAAGGCAGATTCAGACAGGTTGGAGTCCATTCCTTTACATTTCAGCCATGGATATTACCAAATCTCCATCATTCAGTAATGGAATGGATAAAGGAGGCTTTTTCCAAAATAAAATATTTATCCATTATTGAAATCTAATGAAACTCCACTTTGTGAACTGACAAGATTCAGAATGAATCGCTCCCACCCTTTGTACAGGCAGTAAAGCAGAAGTAGGCAGGATGTTGGTATTTCAAGTTTGATCCAAACCTGGGCAGACATTTGTCAAAATAGGAGTGCTGATCGGGGATCAGTTTTGCCTTTCAGATCATATAAGAGACAGTCAAGGGACCTCAAGGGTCAGCGAACCAGGATCAGCACTCCAAGAAGCTTGATAAACCCAGGCCGAGATTTCCGATCCACGTTTGTAAATGAAAGGCTGGGAATGTTCAGTAAGGCAGCAAGAACAAGGGCACAGGCTGATGGCAAGGTAGGTTCAAATCATCGTACGATTAGGTGTTTAAGGGTGAAGAGGCAAAGCTTGACCATCTGAGGAGAAGTTAAAGGATTGAGGAGAAATGACTAGGAGAATGAAAAGCTGGGATAGGCCGAGGGACGTTTTGGTCCTGCAGATCAGCATCTCTGGTCACTTATTAGCAGATCTAGTTCAAACCATATCTGAAATCCTTCTAAACACTCTGAGCATGTCCTTAAATCTTCTTGGAGGGCTATACAACTTTTGACTTGGCATTTAATAGGCTCCACTGGGCAAGCGAGCTCAATCAAAAGAATGGGTTTCGAATTCTATTGCAAACGACTCGCACACTTTTGTTACTTCAACTTAAAGACAGTGCAGCTAGGGAGGAGCAACAACCTCTACCTCCTTTCTAATCAGGAATGAAAGTCACTCTTCTAAAACTCTATTAACCTCTTTAAAATTATCCTTTGAAAATAAATTATATGTTCTCAATACAGAAATAAATACATATCTTCTTTCAAACATAGGAATGAATCATCACGGATCTAAATGCTACACTGAATACATTTCTCACCATCGCATCCATGAAGAAACAAGAATATAGGTGACTAACTGATGCCATCTGCCATGAACAGACACTCATCCAGATATATAAATGCAAATATACAGTTGGCTGACACAGAAATCAAGTCATACGTCTGGCAAACAGCTATGTGAAAGTCAAATATTCCTTAGCATTGGCATAACAAAAATCCCCTTAATGCTTGGCTCATTGGCCATTTTCACACCGCTAAACCAAACAAGCTGAACTGTGCTTTATAGGCTACAGCAGTAGAGTGCAGGTCGGCCCCGCAGTGTGAAAATTACCACTGAGATGAATTTCATAGCTACAGATATGACAAATAACCTACGATCCTCTTTCAGAAACTCAGAAGAGTTGAAGAAAAACTTTCGCCGTCGGTTCCTCCTCTAGCTGGATTTCTCAAAATCAACCCTGCTGCTGAGGAACTTTCTTAATAGCCGTATTCAGAGTGTAAAACAAATACTACATTTTCCTCATAGACTTATGCTATACAAGTCAATGAAAATGATAAGAAAATGAAGGATTTAAAACAGCATGGACACAGCCGATGCTCTTCTGTGAAACTTCTGCCTTGTAGAGAACTGCATATTCCTAACTGATCCTTCAGATGGACACTAGGCAGCTGTACATGACACAGAAATCCAACCACAAATGTGATTTTGACTTCAGCCACTCGCAAATCTCTCTCGTCTCTCTTCATGAGCCGCTTTGGGTCTTGTCTCTTCGCAGGAACCACTGCAGCGCACTATATGTCTCAAATTTTCTTTAAGCTATTGTGTATCATATCAAACGTTTCATGTCTCGTATCTATCAGGGAGATAGGAACATTATTCACATGTAACATCAACCGAGTGGCGTATCTCTCTTCCTATCTATCCAATCTCACATTTCTAAGAGCTACAGTAGCAATTTCTACAGCAGAGTACGTTCCCGGCTCTTCACACAGCTGCTCCGATACCAGAGAGCCGTGTATGATAATGACCATTTACACTGCCATAATAACTCTGATATAATATGCCAAATAGGCCGTTTCTCATAATTCCTACATGTGTGGCGTCAGTATAAACGAGAGAGAGTCTCAAAATGAAATAAGCTCATCTCTCAAACCATCTCTCTGAATGAGCCACAAGGGCCTCGTATCTCTACTGCAGCGCTTCAGCTCCTCTCTCACAGAGGCGGCAGGTAGGCAGGGAGCTAGTTAAAGTCGTGGAAGATGAAACTCATCTCATCTCGTATCCTGCACCGTGTATGTCGGTCCTGTCGGATGCTACTGCAGGTTCTTGAGGAGGCGTCCGAAGCGGAAGTCGTAGACGTGTCGGCAGACGTACACCTGGTCCGGGTCGACGTCCTCGGGCACACAGCGGTGGGTGGGCATGGCGTTGCCGACAGCTGGCGGCACCACGAGGGAGGCGGCGCTATCACGCACGCCCTCCCTACGGCATTTTACCAAGGCACAAAATCTGGAACAAACACAAAAAACAGGGCATGGAGCTAAATGACTTTCAAAATACATTCAGAAAAACAAGAAAAATGTTCCTCAGATATCGTTGCATCTCCAAAATGTCAACTTTTCAGGAACTGAGAAAAACACAATGCATTTTTAAGGTCATCCAATGGGGATTTGAAAGGGTTTTATAAAGCTGAGTGTCATAGAATTTACTCAAATTATAGAGCATCATGTAATCCGTCAACTGGAGTTAAAACATTAAAACCATCTAAACTGGAGTTTCGAGGTTTTCACATGACAGCAGTGATATATTCTGTGCAAAAAGAACTAAACTACCATGAGAAATGCATTAGCACTCCCTCTGATTACCAATTACCTCTCCCAAAATGTCAGCGCGCTCTTTCTTACCGACAATACTGTGCCAATGTTAGGACATAGCACTTGTCTTCAATACAGGCCACACTGTTCACATCCTGGTGACGAGACGCAAATATCTCATTCTGGAGAAACAGAGGAAGGGAAGGGAGGCGAGGGAGTGAACAAAATCATGCGTTAGTTACCCACAAAAAAAGACAAATCCCTCTAAACCTCGTAATCCAACTGGACTACTAGGTTGTTTACATCAGATGCCTGTATGTAGCTCCAGACACTTCCTTTTGGGTATGGAGCAACATTGAAACAGCAGTGCAGCAAGCACATAAAAAGTGGGACTTGAAAAGATTTGTATACTACACTGTGTATTAATGCTTGAGGACTGAAGAACAACAGGAAGATATTTTGCTGCCTCCTCTGAGCCAAAACTCTGTCACTGTTCTCACGCTGCAGCTCTGATGTGTTTATTGTTTGTTAGTGCAGCCATGAAATGACAGACTTGATGTGGTTTATTGTTTCTAGAGATTGAATAAAGTGCTGTTTGTTCCTGAGGGAGATTACTGACAACAGGAAGCAAGCAGAGCAGAAGCTGTTCCTCAAGGAAATACATCATTACAATCCTGTGTGTGTGTGTGTGTGTGTGTGTGTATGTGTGTGCTCCTACAATATCCTCTCTTTAAATCAGATTTCCAGTTACTGAGTCAGCCTCAAAACCTCAAAAGTCTTTATTTGATGTAATCTCACAGCTGAACAGCATAGCTAATATTGTACAGCAAAGGGATGAATAGAAAGGATTTAAGTAATCAAGTAGAGACCCTTGGGATTAAACTGTAGTATATATTTTGGCTTCTCACCTCACAATGCATGCTGGGATTGCGTCCCCCCTGTGTGTGTTCTGGGCGGTAGTACCAGAACAAACTCATCATCAACTCTCCTGAAGCAAAAGACACACAAATCCATATTAAATGAGGCGGTTTCACAACTTCAGATCTATTCTTGAGCCAGTTATTACAGCATCAATAGCTCAACATATATATAATATAATTCAGAATGTATGGATGTACAGTATGTGTACATGTGTGTGCTACCTGACTCTGGATCCTCCCAGAAAGCAGAGATCTTGGCCACGTAAGGCAGGGACTTCTTCCTGGGTCCAGATCTGAGCAGGACAGTGTCTCTGACCCGGATCACGTCCCCGTCCCTCTGGACTCCCTCGAAACACTTCCTCAGCACCAGAGCCTCCTCTCCCTGGGAACACAGGCAGGACATGCTGACTTCTCTAGCAGCAAGAAAAGTGATAAGCAGTGGAGTAAAAAGCTGTTGGATGGGATTTGCGTTGAACGGCTCCTGTGTCTCAACACAAATGGCGACAGTGAAATTTTTGGCAGAAACTCAAAAATGTTGAATAAGCCCTGATGTGACAATGATGTGGGTGTGACAATTCATCAGATATTCTCTTCTGACAGTCAGGTTAAACGACATTCAAACCACATTTTAATCACAAACTGCACCGTGGCTGTGTCAAAAAGCACCGGCGTGACTTTGTCCACGTACCACAGTGAAAACCTCCTTCTGAAAGGGCAGGCCGACCGGCCGCCAGCCGTTGGTGCTTTTTTGGCGCCCATTCTTCGGCTGCTTGGCAACCGCCCGTCCTCCGACGTTGGCAGAGCCGAGCTTCTGTTTCTTCTCCCTGCTGAGAGGGCAGAGAGCCGAGCCGATGCCGCCGGTGCCGCGTGCGCCAGACCTCGACCCGCTGGGCGCCTTGGCACTCTGCGGACACTCCTTCGCCACCTGCAGCGGGGGCTGCGGCTGGCTGGGGTCGGACAGCGGAGTCTGAACGTGGGGCACCGATTGGCCGGCCGGAGGCACGGTGGGCACGGGGCAGCCAGTGAGAGTGCGAGGGTTGGGAGAGATGGGGATGGAGGAGGGGCTGTGATGGTCGTTGAGGGTCGATGAGTAGTCGTCTGAGGAAAGAAGGAAAAGGGAGGTTAGAAAGTAGAGGGAGTGAGACACACACACACACCTACACACAAAAACACACACACACCTACACACAATCCTCTGAGGAGCGGCTCAGTGCGTTTGACCACTGTGATCAACGACTCTAACAAGGTTACATAATAGAGACATGAACGACACTCAGTTGTTATTAGTTCCGCTGAAGCAGCAGAAAAACAAACAGAGCCTCAATTAAGGTCAATTAGAGCCCCTAACAGAGCAGCCAGAGCAGACGCACAGTACACACACACACACACACACACACACACACACACACACAGTAGGCGTCCCACAAAGCTGACACAGAGGCTGCAAAACACCAGTTTTGTAACACTAATAGTCCCAGTCTCCTGTGTGTGAGACAACATGAACAGGTTCTGGACAGTCCCATGACGCATGGTGATGACATATACACCTAATTAATGATCAGTTTATTTCCATGTGATCTACTGTGATCCTACTTCATCAGATGTCTTCATCTCTCCTATGGAGAATACAGTAATGTTAGACTACACGACTTGCTAGTTAACATTAGGAAACATAGCTTATAACAAATTACATACATACATAGAAGCACTGCTTATACCACAATGTGATTTATTGTAATTAATGTGACATCATCGAAATTGCATACAAAAAGAGAATTATGGTTTATTTATTATTTACAGTGATTTATAGCTAATGTAAAATTTTCACAGTGATACAACTCTTGATTCCGTTTATGAATTAGATGCTGCTCAATACAGAACAGCCTTGATTTGTCAAAAAAAGAAGAAGATTGTCTCCACGCTGTGATGAAGTTTGACAGCGCCAAGGTAGAGAGGAGTGAAGTGTCTCACCCTTCACAGCCTGACCTGATTTTAGCTCTTGGAGACCACAGAGAGAGAGAGAGAGAGGAGAGAGAGAGAAAGAAAGAGAGAGAGAGAGAAAGAGAGAGAGTGTGTTGATGTGTAATTAGTGCTGTTTAATGAGGTCGCGTTCAGGTGTTTCTAACCATAGACCTTTTAGACACACACACACACACACACACACACACACACACACACACACACACAAACTAGTGTCATATCCCACAGACATCACTACACATCACAGCATTGCCTCTGAGTTTTACCGCTCTACATGAACATAGTACTGGAGGAAAACTAACTGCTGACACTCAAGCAAACTGTGCTTTTGCAGCTCATATAATCGGTTCATTAGGTTTCGGCTGAATGGGCCAAGTATTCATTGTCTGGCAGCTTGTATTCAAACAGAGACAAAGGAGGTCTTGCCCCTTATCTGGCATTTTTTGTTACTTCCCACTCAACTGACATTCCAAAATGGGAGATTAAAAATGTCAGACATAATGGCTATTCTCAGCACATTGTGCTGCTTTGGTAGACAGATTAAGGAGGTCATTTCAAACACAATAACCTTATCATTGCCATTTGTTATTAGAATAACCATGCTTGTATATATGAACATTCAATACTCAAGTTTATTAGGAAATCATATAGGCCTATTGCCTTATTTAATCAGCCCTTCTAACACTCACTCCCACACTATCTGGCCTCCCCCTCACCATCCAATAGACTGTTTGTAAACTTTAACGATGTCCCTGTTTGCCATGCTGTGCTATTATTAACCAAGCCGTTTTTCCACATCTTCTCCCACTGTAATATCTGCACAACCCTGCACACTTCAGGACTTGACACATGACACTTTTCAGCCACGCAAACACAGGATCCACCAACACTCATAATTTACTTCATGCATCTCATTCTATTCAGTATACCTTCCTCATGGTAGACTGGACCACTGATCACTCTCTACCACTTATGTAGTGGCAAATAAAAAGGTGGTAGGGGTGTAATGATACACTCAGCTCACGGTTCGATACAATGACGATATTTTTAACAAAGTTTAAATGGAAACAAACGACTGTAGAAGATTCTTTGCTTATTGTTTAGACATAAAATGACAAAAAAAAAACAAAATTTTTAACTTGAAGTTTAACCTATTCCTACAGTTTCTTTTATAATGGTTTCTTTCTTTGTCATATATTTTTCAGTGCAAAAAGCAAATAATGGAATCTGTTGAATAAAATAAATCAGCTTTTAACAGCGGATGCTTGTCTAAATGAAACAAATTGTAAATTAAAATAAAATGTCTAAACAAGGATGTCCTCTTTACAATTTGTGCAAATGTCTGAACATGGTTGATCTAACATTCTCCAAACACCTTAGTTGGCCAGGCAGGCCACAAAATTTACACTTAAATGAAAACAACAAATATGTTCAGACACTGATTTTCTAAACTAGGAGGACATGTTTTATTTTATTTTTTTAAGAAAATTAGCAACATTTTCGGGCAGCAGCTGACACCTTTGACACACTGCCAGAATGTGGTAGTGACAACCGAATTTATGCATGAGAATGAATTTGCATCTGTCTGGTCACACTGGAGCAGAGAGGAGAATTACCACTGTGTCTGTACGGATAATCTCTGTAACCATAGTAACGTTTACTTCAAACCAATATGGCGGCTACCACTGCCTGTGTTTTCAGTTTACTTAACACCACTAACACCAGAGGCGTCAATTTATCCATAAGATCTTATTAAACCGCCACAGACAGCGGCGTCATATTCTCTTTTTCCACCGCATGGACTTGATACTTTCAACCGCGACATTTGGGCCGGGCCGAGACCGCAACAGACTGGATAGAAAATTTAAGAATGTCTCACAACATATACCTCCGTCTCTTTCAAAATAACGATGATAATGTTACCTAACGTAACAGGTGTATTTCGATTTCCTGTTGCACGCTACACACCTGGCTCATCCGGGTCGTAAACGTCGGTGAACGTTGGTGTCAATGACGTCATAACGCCAGTCAGGCAAACCAAACTAGTAGGATCTAGGATTGCTGATTCCGCCCTCTGGCGTTTAAAGTATGTAAATGAAAACAAAGAGTAGTGTACATTTTGGTGGCGCAGCTAATTGATAAGCTGTAGGCTACTTGATATCGCGAACCATTTTTCACCTCCACGATGCCTATCGTCACGTTTTTGGATCGCGAAATATCGTCCCACGATACATCGTTACATCCCTAAAAGGTGGCTAAACTATGAGCTCCATTGGTGATCATCATAAGGCCAAACATTATCAACATAAACAAAAATCAATTATATTTTCAGAAAAGAATTTTTTTTCCTTTATATACCATATTTTACAACAGGTTAACACTACTTGCTATAATGTATGCTATGAATTTACATCATAACGTTTTATGTCAGCCTAAATGAATCAAATAAAATGGTGGATATATAGAGTTACCACTACATCATTTCTCACTACATTTCACTCTGCATTGGCAACAATGCTGTTTACAGTGTAGTGCAAGCTGCTCCGACACACACTTCTAGACCTTTCAATGTATTTTAGGAAAGTGATATGTATAGTGTACTGTCCATAATATGTTGTGCGCTGTCCCTTTACACTACACCTGAGGTGCTGCTGTCCTGAGCCTCAGTATGTGCTGTCAGTTGTCAATATCTCTGTGCACCAATGTCACCAAGAAAAACTCCTACACTTTTACTGTACTTGGCAATTTAAGCGATTATGATTCAGATATACTGTATAGATGATCACAAATAGTAAAAACATCAGTAATCTCCTCACCTCTTTTAATGCCGTGGTTACACTTGGCGCAGTCTGTGGTGTTGAAGGAGCACCCTCTCCTGGCGATGGTTGGAATTACACTGGTGTAGGCAGAGTAGCCATTGATCCTGCAAGGCTCTCCATAGCACGCCCCCACTGAGGTGCAGCAGTACACTGGGTGGGACATCCTTGAGGGCTGGGGACCGGTGCTGGGGAGCAGCTTGGGCCTTTTGCCGCCCCTCGGGCATAAACTGATGGGCGGTATGGAGGAGGGCGAGGAGTCTGGGTGGCTGAAGTGGACGTAGTAACCGGGGAAGCAGGTGTACGTGTGCGGGCTGATGGTTATGGCTGCTGGGTGGGGGGGCTGAAGATGGTGGTGGTGATGGTGGTGGTGGTGGTGGAACACCTCCGACAGCGAGCCGTCCGCGGGCTCCTCGAAGCTCTTCTCCCCCAGGAAGAGGGCCAGCCTGTGGCAGTACTCCACACACCTCTCCTGGGAACAGCAGTAGCAGGGAGACACCTCAGCCTCCACCTGCTCCTCCTTGATTGGTTTCGGGGAGAAGCCCATGGTGGAACTGCAGCGGGGTCCGTGTTTGTGGCACTCCTGCTCCCCCGTGGTCCCCTTCCACTGCCCCTCTGGATCCAAACTCTCCGTTCGACACAAGCTGCAGCACATCTGTGCATTAGGTCTCGGCTGGGAATGGACCGGATCCTCTATACCCTGATTTCCGTGCTTCAGCCGCTCTTCGTGTTTGGGATGTGTTGATCTTTTGGTCTGTGTCGTTTCCCCACACACGGGCTTACAGCTTATCTCGTTCTGTGTCGCTGTTGCCGTCTCGCTCCTCGCTTTAGAGTCCGCCTTTTTCTGCCGTTTGGTTCCATATGCGCTACTGGTCAGTTTGAGCAGTGTTGCAGCGGTGAGGCCCGCCTGACGTCTTGGCGTCGGGGTGAACAAAGCCAACCAGTCGATGCTCTCAGCGTCCACCTGGGACCTCCTCTGTTTTTTAGGTCTTTCACTTAGGTCTGATTTCCCTCCCGTAGGAACCTTTTTGGTTTTATGCCCTTTACGTTCATCTACGCAAACAGCTGCAGCTTTAGTGAGACTGTCTTTAGCCAGATCCTCATTGGGAGGTTGCTGCTTCTTCGTGAGATTTGATGTGAGGGAATCGTCTCTGTAGAGCAGCAAGCTGTTGACAGCCTCCGCATTGAGGGAGGCCATTCTCCGCCTGCGAGGCTCAAAGATGGATGGGGGCAACGTGAGTAAGGCGTCTGATTGGTTGATTTTTGGTTCCAGTGCTTGCTGATTGGCTGTGGAAATTTTCCTTTGTCTGGTCTTGTCACATTTGGTCCTTTTTTGAATAGAGCTGGAGCGCTGCTTCTTTTTTACTCTTACACTCTTTTGCTTCCTAGCTCTTGGTGCGTCCTTTTTCTTACCCATAACCCCTTTCTCCTCCAGACGGGTGAGCAGGACACAACAGTCCAGTGCGTCTCCATCACCCACTGTCAGTGTCTTCTTCCTATGTCGATACGATTCTTTCTTCTCCTTCTTTTTCTTTCCTCTCGGCTCAATCTTTCTCTCTTTCCCTTTTTTCATCCCGCCTCCTCCTTCCCTGCTTCCCTTCTCCTTCCGGGGCTTCCCTCGTTTCACTGGCTGGTTCTGCTGAGCTCTGACCATGGTCTCAGCATGGGGTCTTCACCCACAGGGTCCCAGGGCCTACGATGGTGGGTGTCAGCTCAGAGAGGCCCTTCGATGGGCATCATGGATCATCACCTGGGCCCATACACCTCCTGAGGAGAGACAGATCGCACACTTAACTGTAAAGCTTGAGTACAGTGGGCAACATTGCTTTCATGTATCCATTTTGGAGACATTTTGCTACCTGAAATTCATCAGACAATATTTGAAAAACATAACTGATTCTGATCCTTTTGATCCTCAGAAAACAAACTATTTTATAAGTCTTAAGATGACTCATAACTTCAAAACTACCCCATAATGTGCTTAACTTTAATGCCAGCACTCAATATGGGAGAGTGGGTGTAATTTTTTTAAAATGGTGGATATAGCATTTTGTAACGAAACTCTTCACATGGACTCTTGTAGAACATTTATCTGAGCACGACTTTATACACCACACAGGACCTTCTGAAGCACTATTCATCAACCTGTTCTACTTATTTTACTGTCAATTCCCAAGTCCCACTTAGTCTACACCTACCCTTAACTTACCAATACATTACACACAACCAGGACTGGAAGGAGAAACTGAGGTACAGACCACATACATTATTTTCTTTAGGCTTTTTGTGGCAACAGGGTGGGGAATAAATTTGGACCCTCGTTTGCTCCTAGCTATATTCCTTGCATCAGTTCCAATACTTGTTGTGGTTTAACAAACAGCTCATTACAACACTTACATTGTGATACATGAACTAATACTATTGTAACTGCTCTATATTTGTTTTCTTTGGGATTAGAACTGCGGCCAGATGATGAATTCCCATTGCCTTTTCATCTTTTATATCAATGAAGTCAATTTTTCAGCACCCTGAGCCCATGTTTGAACAGATTAATGACTCACGCAAACCATTAGGAGCCCAACATTGCAAGTATTCACCCACTCATAACCAAAATACAGAGGAACAGACAGAAAATAGATTAAGCATTTAGGTTATGTATTTAACGTCTGATATGATGGATGCTTTCAGAGGTGATTTGGGCTTTTTATTCACAATGCCACCCAGATTCAATTTTAGCCACCGCTACAGCCTGAAGCTGATCCTCCATAAGTGATGTGGCTAACCAAACAGTTGGTAATTGGATTAAATATGAAAAGCCTGCAGAGACCTTTTCACCCTGAAGGGGTACATATTTCAATCGTCTGCAAGGTCAACAGGGCAGCTAAATCTTTCAAATCATACTGTGGTATCAAATTAATGAAGAATTTGGAGACACACACACACACACACACACACACACACACACACACACACACACACACACACACACACACACACACACACACACACACACACACACACACACACACACACACACACACACACACACACACACACACACAGTGCTATGATCAAATGACTTGTGAATTGATCCTTATTTCAGCGAGTTTAGTGGTAGCAACACTTGTCACACAATAGCCTCTTCAGTTTCCATGTCAACAGGCTGGTACTGAGTATATCAGAGCATCTCAGGCCACTTTATATTGTATGGAGGAGAAAAGGCTTTAAAAACTTCTGTAGCTCCTGAGTGGAAATGTGATATGACTTAGTCTCAAGTCTCTCTGCTTTCTCAACCGAAAAAACAAAACAAAACAAATCTCACTAAGGGAAACTTTTCAAGTAAGTGAGGATTCAACCACCAGTGGCCTCAACACAATGGCGCTCCTGTGTGCAGCGTGAAGAGACGGATCATCCTTCCTGCTGGAGCCTGAAACACAATTATGCTACTTGACCCACAAGAAGTATCTCAAGATGGATCTCTATTAGATGAAGTGACACTTCAGCCAGAAAGCCACTGAGCTTTCAAATCGAACACACTCTCAGAACTGATTTAAATGAATACCTAATAAACTTACGATCAATAAATTTTTCCAAGAGACACCACAGATGTAAAAGCTTCTAATATTTCTCTTTGCTCTTGTTGCTTTTTCACACATCTGTACAGACCATCACTTGTTCTGTCCATAGGATATCGATTAATAGTCATGAAAACGCACCGTTTCTTCAAGCGTTCAGAGCCAAGCAAAAAAAATGCGTCAAAATGGGAGCGATGATGAGTTATGACTCAAAGATTCATGCAGATTCTGCTAGAACTGTCCTTGCGCTGCATAATAAGAACTGAATCATCCCATCAGCAAAGTATTTACATGACTTCACGACATATCTGCTCTTCCTCTGGTATGACACTGTGTCATCGTGTCACACCGAAGACCAAAACCTGGTGTGGGTCTCAATAAAATGCTTTAATTAGCAACAGACAGCCTACGGAGTTTCATTCTTTTTTTAGGTCTGGTCTGTCGCCAACAATATTCAAATGAGCGAAGAATTTTCTGTACTAAAAAATGTTAACATTCTTGAGGTGCTTGTAAGGGAACATTCTCAAGTCTGAATATGTCTTTTTGCTCCTCTGCTTCTTCACAACTTTTTTATGCAGCAATCGGTTACTTTTGAATAAGCGGCAATCTGTTGCAGAATTTTCTGTCTCTTATTCAAATTGTTGAGCACATACTCAGGGTGAGTGGTTCTCCGGTCTAAAAATGCCCACCTAGCTCCACTCTGGAGTGGACAGCACTTTACGGCTGGACATTTTCAACCATCTCATCTCTTATTGCCAACTGACTCAGTGAACCGTGAAATGCAATCCATGAGAGAGAAATTTAATTTCCAGATAACAAGAGAACAGACGGAGACTCACATTGAGTTTCTGTCTATGGATATCAAATCAAGTTGCTTCATTTGAATAAGACAAACATGCACAAAGGAAGACAGGAGCTCATTGGAGAACATTGTTATTTCCCCCGGCTACAGCTGGGCGACACTGGCAAAAAACACAGTATGTTTTTGGTAAAATATTTCTGTATCAATATTTTGGTGATATATCTGGAGGAAATACAAAGTGTTGGTGTTTTCACACTGTTGAGAAAATTACCTTAAAACGGCATACCAGTTTACAAAAGCTTTGCAGACTCAGCCTTATTTACAGCAGCAATTCTTAGCCACACACACACACACACACACACACACACACATAAACCTATGAGGTTGTTTTAGGGTGCTTTGAAGAATCTTTACATTCTAACTTTAAAAAATCCTGGTGGACTAGAATTGGCATACACATATCAGAACACTCTGGAAATATTTATATTTTTTATAGTTTGTTAATTTTTATTACCACTTCCTACATTTTTAGGCTCTATCTTGGTAAAGAGGTATATATGTTGTCCACATTAGGGTGAACATTGTGAGTACATCTGCCATGATTGCTAGTCACCTTTTAAGCTGAAGTAGCTGAGATGAAAAAGCATGATTGTTTGTTAATAAAATCCCTTTTCTAATTTTTGGTAAGGTTTGGTCAACACAAGAAGTGTACAGTTTCTAATCACAACGTACCATAAGGAATCCTCAAGTTTTAACTTAAAGAACCCCACAAAGCGACTGGAGGAACCTTTCTGTTCTACAGTGTGGACTAGAGGTTAAAGTGGGGAATCTTTGAAGCTCAATTTCATTATTTAGTAGTTAGAGCAAAAGGCACATTTCTACTTGGGCGTGCTCTGCCAAATGCCTGTTAGGGGGTTTTCTCAATGGAACATTTAGAGAATCTTTCCTGTATATTTCCTTAAAATAATTTTGGAGTTTAAAGAAAAAGGGAAACGCTTCCACAAATGGGACAAATACAAAAATGTAAAGAAAACTTGAAGCCAAAACCAAAAGGGATTAAATAAAACACATCAGCTTATCCTGATTATAAAATAATCAATTTACAGCACAGTTTTGAGACATAGGTTCACCACTTTAGAAGCTATTAATCCAGATATTTTGCAATTAAAGCACTGCTGATGGAATGTTGCATGAATTTAGCTTCAAATGCATCAAAAGTCAGGCAACATACAGTGCACTAGACATTTTCCGAGATGATTCACAGAGTAAAAACTAAGTCAGAGGAAGGACACGGTTTAGACTAGGCTTGTCTCTAGTTGTCATGAGAGGAAAAGCCCTGAGGGAGAAGCTCTTGGGAATCTGCTCTCTGTGGCTGTGTGTGTGTGTGTGTGTGTGCAGCTTCAGATAGGGCACATCACCAAGTCCACTTTCCTTTAGCAAATCATCAGTTGAACAGTCCTAGACCACCATCACCACCACCATCACCATCACCACTACCTACCACCCTCCACCCCCACCCCCCTTCACCACCACGCAGTTTTAGGCACCGCCAATTAAAAACAGATCCACATCCACTTACTCTAATGGCCCCGAACATTATGATAAGCAGAAATGCAATTAAGCGGAGCGTGCATGCATATTACAATCAGGCTACGTATAACCAGACTATATCCTGCTGGAGCTGATAGTTGGCCATGGTGGTGGACAGTGTGATCTGACAGCATGCGGTGGCAGTGCGGGCTGTAGGTTATGATATCAGAAGTGAAAAGCTCACCGGGACGACGAGTGGAGCCTAATCCCGGTCGATCAAACGGGGATTTGGGGAGGGGGGGCTTCTGCTTAATATCAATATCATTAGAAGCTCATATAGCCTAGTTGTTACAAAGCTGGCTACCCCCCCTACACACACATACACACACACACCACCCCCCGATCCGATAATCTGCAACTGTGACTGGAATTACAGCCGCGTTGAGGTTTTGAAGATCCATCATTACCTTGTGTCCCGTTGGAAATAAAATCCCGTCCCGTTTCTGATGGCCAATTCCTACACGGTCGGGCTGTGTGTCGACCTGGGAAGCGATCCGTGGACCAAATAGCCCACTATAGCTGGAGACATGGCAAATCGGTGAGCGGTGACCTACTTCCGAAGTGGCATGCTGGAGATAATATTCATGCGCTGCATTCGCATTGGCGAGGCTGCCGTTGCACCGGGACATCCCTAACGCAAAATCACGGTCATATTCCTATAATATTCCTACAGGGATCTACACTGTGTGCGCGCTCCTCGGTGCTGATTTTATCGCACTTTATAGTATTTCTCATCTCCTATGATATCACTATAACAATCCTATGGACTTGTAGTTTTGCCATGACATGCTCTATAGTATCCTGCTAAAATGTATTATAGGATTACTATAGTTCTAGTTTTAAGAGCCAAAATAACCCAGTGGAAATTACGAAACTTCCTCCAATCTAAGTCACTTCTTTAAAAGGTCAGGAGTTGAGAGCATCGATAAGCGATCGATCAATAGTGATCTACTGTGAGGCGACTTCATTTTCTCCCGATTTGCCCTTATGAAAAATAGGATACAAATATCACAGCAAAACCTATATGTCTCTACTGGAATATTATAATATAGGAGATAACATAGAGTCTGATAAGGTCGCTCTAAACACACCACTGAGACCAAAGACACACTAGTCCCTATAGGAATATTATAGGAATACTATAGGAGATAAAACGCCATAAAGTCTGATAAGGTCACTATAAGATCACTACTGAGTACCACAGACACACTGCAAGTCCCTATAGGAATATTATAGTGATTTTTCCTTAGAGTAGATGGCAGCAGAAAACAAGCATGTGTCCCGCTTAATTAGGCCTATTTACTGTATCCTCTTCTCTTAATGATACGTGGAATCTAATAATGCTCATGAGTGATCAATCACTGTTCCATCATTTATTATTAGCCCACTGCTGGGGAAAATAACAGACTGTTGATTTCCGAAGCATTATGACCACTCAGCTGTTAGATCTATTAGACTACTGGAGTTACCATAATATCACTCTAAAAATAACAAAGGTAGGTCTATAGAAAAACTTCAATATCTGCACCAAACAATTGATGCTGAGGGAAGGTTCACGCTTTAACAACAAAATGAGTTGGAAAGCTATTATGTTATCAAGTTGGCATCTAGTCAGAATCAGGCTTAATTGGGATAAATGCTAATTGTCCTCATCAATATCAGCTTTACAGTGTGTAATTAACAGCTGTAAACGAGCTGAGTGTGTAACTTAATGAGGCGTGAGCGCTGGGGAAGCACAGGGAGTAGACTGCTGAGAGCTGACCTACACTGCAATAAACACTACAGCTCACTGCAGAGCAATGCACAGGGCGAACCGGGCAGCAGAGAGGCTTTCTACATGCGTCCAGCCTTCACTCACTCACTCACTCACTCATTCACTCACTCACACTATAGGGCTGGGCAAACAATTCAGTATTATGGTTTATAGTGTTTCAATAGAATCATATCGTGATGAAATAATACACAATTATCCTGTCTAAATTAATGATGGAAAGCAAATACTAATTAAAATCTCTCACTAAATGAGATCTGAAAAAGCTAGAGGATATTATTTGAAAATTACAGATCTATTTTTATTTATTTTTTTATTTCAATCTTATTTCATTTCAGAAATAACTTTAGAATTAGCACAATATTCATTTTGTCCATTTCACCCAGTCCTAATACACACACACACACACACACACACTCACTCACTGAGAAATTTAAGATTCCTTCTACCAGCATTAAAGACTTGTTTGAAAGAATATTTCCCTTTGGAATAACATTTATGGTTTTCAGTACTTAGATCCTCATAGGAGTTTCAGTCACCGTCCACCAACAGGCATTCAGTAACGTCACCTGCTAACTTTTAGTCTGAAAATCAGACTTTTATGCCAACTAAAGTGTAGCACACCAAACAGCATTATTTTTTTTCTGTGTTCTGGGATCATGTTCAAAAAATATTTTGTCCTTACAATTATCAATAAAGACAGTTGTAAACAAAAAAAGTATGAATAACCATGATAAACAAACACTCCAGAGGGTAGATAACAGCCAACAAAGTTATACTAATCAGCAAACAGCAAATTGCAGCAAACTGAAAAGGGAAATTGCCATGCCAAAATAAGCTATCACTTTAACTACACTTTTCTCATTAGCAATTTAACTGTACAATTTCATGCGATCTTGTATGGATTCATGACCTTTGAAAATAGGAAAGAAAAGAAAAAAAATCCCTTTTGTCAAAACAGTTGGTGTGACCTCCATAAATGAATCACAGAAGAATAACTGAATGAAACCAATGAGTCCTCTCTTCTGAATTTGTCCCGAGAAAGCTAAGACTGGTTCCCAAAGTGAGGTTCAGGGACCCACAGGGCCCTGGAGGGGGATCCAGGTGTTCCCCAGCAAAATGAGGAACTGCTTAATTTCACTGTTATTTCTCTCATTTGAAGCAAGGACACATTACAGGAGTGACTGCTGTGATCAGAGTTTTCTGAGCAGCAGGATGGTGTTCAAGCCCCAGGGTCAGCAAGCATCCACCCTGCTGAAGTGTCCTTGAGCAAAACACTGAAACTTTACCAGGGAGGCTGCTCTGTAGCTGAGCCTGCCCTCCCTGCAGAGCAGAGGGGAGCAAGTGAAAAGAGTTTCCTTACAGGGATCAATAAAGAAATACATTTACACTCTCCCCATCTACAATAAAACATTGTCCAGTTTAGTCTAGTCTAGCAAATCATATCCAACAATAAATATCGCCTCAAATTATTCACATATCACATTTTACACTGTAAACTCAAAAGTTGTCTTTACTAAAATATACAGTATGTGAACTCTACTCAATTTAACTGAAAATAAGAATTTGTATAAAAAGATGAGTTCAAAAATTCAATTTTAAAGACATCACTTAGATGTAGATGAAGCACAGCTAGTCCACGTCTGTTAGACCTGCTTTACGCCTGACATTAATACCTGAGTGAACAAATTGTAACCATATAGAGCAAAAGAGCATAAGATCCATGTGTAAATGCACCCAAGATGCAATGAAGATCCAGTCACCTAAACCGCCTTCAGAGGTGGACCAGGACACATTTAGCATTAAGTGTGATTGCAATAAATTTCCAATCCACACAGATGGCTACTGGGTAAACGGAAGTAAACGTTAGCGATCAGATCCAGAAAGGAAGCACAGAAAACTCTAACAGGTGGCAGGCAGCTGGACAGCAACATAACTGTCAATTTCAGAAGAAAATAAATATTAAGGAAGTGACGTGTGCAGCAATCTGCGTTTTGACGAGGGGAAGAGAAATCGGTTTCCATGTGTACAGCAGAGATACATTATAAGGTTAGGTGCACATTTATCCATCTATCATACACTGTATAGGCAAAATTCAGATATTTGGTGCATGCTAATGACAGGTGTAAACAAGGTCTTATACAATCTAAAAAGTTCAGCATGATTTCACTAACATTGACAACGAGCAAACAAGAGACACAATAATTTTAGTTGTGTCTGGCTGGTAGCAACAATTTGAAATTTGATTGTCTTATTTATGCGACAAGTTAACTACAGGAAATAGTTTATGTGTGGTTTAAAAACCCTTTTGAAGGAGAATTTAGAAAATGAAAGCTTGAAACGGATCATTTCTATTTATAAGAGAGAGGAAATAAGAAAAGAGAGAACATGGAGGGACAGAGCAGCAAACAGGGACGTCTCGTCACCTGAGTTAATGTTGACTTTTGAAGCGGATTTTACACTGTGAAACCTGATAGGCAGAAACAGGCACTACATGTACAAAACGTTAGGATCACCTGCTCTTTCCATGAAGCACACTGGCCAGGTGAACGCTTATGATCCATTAACTTTAGAGGTGTAGATGAAGCAGACTAGGCAGGACAACAAAAGACTTTTAAGCTTTGAAACAACTGAGACATGGATGATGCAACAGGGGGTGAAAGTCAATATTAGAAACACGATCCACATAGCGCTGCCTTACAAAATGACGGGTAATCAGCATAACTTTTAAAAGCAAAACGCAAGTAATTGTCATGAACACAGAAACGCACACCAACCGAAAACCACGACAAAGTACCTAAGTTCGCCGCACGAAAAAACAAGTAGTAAACTGTTACTATTTCTCGGCTTCAGGGTGCAGCCGGCGGGTCTAGAGATGACAGTTCGGCACCTCGGAGCCGATAGGAGACAGGACAGGAAGCGTAATTAGCCACTTCTACTGTTTCTCTTCAAAGAGACAGGGCGGGATGCCAGGGAGTCTGCCTGAGAGGGACGAGGGAAGAAAGAGAGAGGAGAGAGCCAGACAGAGAAAGATAGTGGTGAAGAGGACTGAATTCAAAGAGATAGAGGGCAGGCACAGGAGAGGAGAGGGAAGGCGGGGAGGGAATCCAACACCTCACATCTCATCAAGCAGAGAAAAAAGTCAAACTTCGCAGAAATCAGAGGGGCAATTTTTCCACTTTCACTCCTGGTTCCTTTGCTTGACAGGTCCTGCGAGATACAGACGTTTGACATAGCCTTTCGGAGAGAGAGCAGGAGGAAAATGAAGAGATGACAGAGACAGAGGGAGGGAGAAGATTGAGAGTGACGAATAGAGACAGCACAGAGGGAGAGAGAGTGAAAGAGGGAGTGATAGAGAGACAGAGAGAGATTGTCATCATCATCATGAACAATGACTCTCTGATGGGGGAGGCCTGTCGCTGTGTTTCCAACCCAGCTGACGAAGGAGGGAGGAGGAGGAGGAGGAGTGGGTGGGGGAGGAGGAGGAGGAGGAGGAGGAGGTGCCCGCCCGCTCGCCGCCCGCCTGCCAGGGCCTCAGTCATGCTTTTAGCATCTGCCAAACTGAAGGACACTTGGTGCCATGTGCTTTTCAGCGGAGAAGCCTGACATTTGTCTGTCACAGTGAGGGCTTCTGTTCTGTCCTGCCTCAGCCACACAGGACTTAATGCCCCCCCGCCCCATGTAAACAATCCCAGTGTGTGATAACTGAGCGAGGAGCGAGACCCGAGCTCTACCCTCCACATCCACTGCAGCTGCGGGCTGACCGACAGCTGACGCGGCTCTGTGGGTCTCTGTTCCCCTGCTCCGTCCTTCCCACCAACCCTGCCTCCTCTTCTTCCATGTTTCCATGAAACTGACCTGTAATTTTCACAGCTGTGTCTCCGGCATTATGCCCGGGTGAGTGTGTGTGTGAGAGAGAGAGAGAGAGAGAGAGAGAGGGGGAGAGAGAGAGAGAGAGAGAGAGCAGAGGGCTAATGGCTTTTAGAGGACTGGGCTACAGTAGAACTTTGCTAATCCCGAGCCCCACGAGATTCACGGGTCGTTCAAACCAGTGAAATATTCAAACAACTGAAACAGACTGAAATACCAGAGCAACGCTCATTAATAATATGAAACATACAAGTCCACTAAACCTGTAATTTGTAGATGACAGCTATTAAATAAGCATACAGCATATTTTTGCTAATTAAATTCAGTCAGTTTGGAAAGTAATCTTTAAGTAATCTGGAATTAACAATGACTGACTCCTGCATCTTAAATTACTGAAATTGGGAGAAGAGAGAATACAGTTACACCGACAACTGACAACGGAGTGGCAATCAGCCACCCATATTGGCTGTCTGATGATGTGGGGTTTTTTTGCTTTTTTTCCAGAAAATGTTTTACCTATAGCATCAATAATAAGATTTATTTCTAGGTAAATGAGCTGGAAAATGAAAACACAGAACCACTGAAATATGTCTTTAAAATGTGCTGTTTAAGTGACAAAGTTCTAGTCAACTCTATTCCATTTTATTATATTCCAGTAACATCTATTTTATTCTACAAATTAATATTCTGCTCCACTATTCCACTCAAGTAGCCTCTATTCTTTGCTGCCCTCTCATCCAGTCACATGTGGTGTACAGTGCGTGTGAGCAGGAAGTATTTGTCTCTTTTGGGACAGCAGGGAGGGTGTGTGTGTGGGGGGGGGCAGTGTGTATGGCAGAGATGTTTCTCCATCCCTCCTGCCCCCATGTCCCATGGACACAACAGGACACTTCCTCAGAAATAATGGGATTATGTCCAGGATTTATATCCAGCTTTAACGCTTCACGTGTGGTGATGCACTTCCATTCAGCATGCTGCCATGCTCTGACATCCAGACACAGGCCGGTCATGGTGGGCTGCACACAAATCTAACCATTACCTCCAAAACTACAGCTCTGTTATCTGGCTTTTCTGTTCATGGATGGCTCGATCTGTGACTACCAAGCACCATGTATTGAAGAATTTACCAGGCACCTTGTATTTCATGTACCATAACCCTGATTACATCATTTCACCCTGATGTAAGCCTACTTTTCAATCCTTATATAGTCTTTTACAGCAGGAGATGCTTCAGTTCTTCACAAAATTGAGCATTTTTCCTGTAACAAGTGTATTAAAACCATAAAGAAAGATCACTGTAATATTCCTATAGGAACTTGGGGTGTCTGTAGTGCTCAATTGTGAATTTAGAAAGACCTTACTGTACTTGTTTTTTTATGTTTTATGATATTACTATAATATACCTATTGGACATATAGTTTTGCTGTGATATTAACTTTACTATAGGAAAGGGATATTTCATCTCTATCATTCGGCCTAATAAGAATAATGATATAACCATGAACTCCACCACAGCGACGAGCCTCAAACTAGTTGCTTGAGTTGCGTGAAAGCTGCTTATGTGACATTTTCTGCGATCACGAAGTGGAGCCTCAGTCGAGCAGGCTGTACTCACCATTTAGGCGAAAAAGACGACCGTGCCACCTGCACAAGTTCAGGCACACATAACAGAGAAGTCCAAAGTTGCTTTCGGAGCGTTACAAAAGCAGCAGCAGGCTCTGTTTATCTGCCTAAAACTGACCCATTACTCCAGCCCGAGGAGCCTCATCGCTCGGCTGGATCTTGTCCTGTCTGACACTTTCAGTTCTGTCGTCCGCCTGTGAAACCAGAAAGAGTTTGACGGCTGTTTCTCTTACCGCTGCGTAGGCTGGCAAAATAATCCAGAGACGTTTTTCAGAGGAAGCTCACTTCCACAGAGCAAGAGTGTGATGGGTCAGGTGTACGGTTCCCGCAAGTGAAGGAGGAAAACAGAGTGGAGGGCGACTCATGTTGAGTTGCGTTGATCCGCTGAAGCCTGTTTTTCCTCCAAACTGCGCTGCTCCATGCGCTACGCGTAAAACCGCCCGTCGGCACACTTTAAACTATAAAACGACTTGATGAAACGAACCGAGGTGTAGCAAGCGTTCAACCGCGCTTTAGCAAACTACGACTCACTTCAGCGTGTTTTTACATAACAGCATCATCCGCTTTTTATGTTGACGCATCATGTTGCGAAAACATGGAGTTTCTTAAAGGGCCACGGACGCACCGTCCGCATGTCACCGTCCCCAGTAGCTCTACAGTGGCTGACAGATGGTTTGCACCTAGTTAATGTCTTGCATGTGCCATGTTCTTATAACACAACTATTAACCCGGCCGCTGTCACCTTGGGCCACTTTCATGCATGATTGAAGGAGCTGCATGGTCTCTGCTGGGGAGTTTTGACTGAAGGATCTTTATCATTGCGTTGTTTAATCAAGATTTAAATACGCTTGGTTAGTGCTGATGGAGAGAATTTTACTTTGTGTGACTTTGTGTTTTGGCTTTCTATATTGTTCTACTTTGCTCTTTTATGTGACTGACTCGATTTTGACTTTATACTGTATTATGTTGCTCTTCAATTTTCACATTAGTCATGATTCTGCTTCCATGGCTGGTCTCCCTTGAAAAAAAAAAGCTTAATCTCAGTGGTACTAACCTGCTTAAATAAAGGTTAAATATAATATTATATAAAGTATTATTAAAAAAATACATATCTACATGCATACTGTACATACACCATTAGTACCACAGACACAGTGCAGTCCCTATAGGAATATTATAGTGGTTTTGTGATAGGGAAGTGGGCCAACTGCCATTGGGCTTTCAGGACAGGAAACTGTCTGGAATAGTTTTGGGAACTTTGGAGGTCTTCCAAAGCATGAACCGATAAATTTGACATTTAGCTTGGGGTTTGTCCCATAGGAGATGAAATAGGGGTGATATATGGTAATGAAGGTTTCCAATTAAAACTCTGAATTCGCTTCTCAGTTCCTGGTTTTGCTTCCTTTGCCTGGGAATTCCCCCTCATCAGGTTATTTCTATGTGGCTTGCATTTAAAATTTTAGACTGCAAAACTGTCCTCACAATCATGAAACTGAAAACTCACCTTTGCATACATAATGCAAGTTGTTTCTATGATTTTGGACAGTTTAGACTTCTGAACATGAACACATCTTTCCCAAAAAGATTCAAGTCTCCTTCCCAAGTCTTAAGTCTTTTTGGGAAAGGTGTGTTCATGTTGAGATTCAAGACTCTAAGTTGGGATTTCACCAAGAAACACTGTTCCCTTTTACTACTATGTGGACATGCAGGGTAATTTTCCAGACATCCAGCCACATTTTCTGTGTCTCTTGATCCTATTACAGATTCAAGGCTTGGTTCTTTGTTTTCTAGCTTTGTCAAACAGATGTTCTCATTTACTTTCATGTTCACACTCAGAGATATTAATTAACATATCCAGGATCATTAGAGTGACATATGTCAAGGTTTTAAGGTGGATTTTTCCTCAAATCCCACAAGGGAAAGATTGAATCCAATCCGTCACACACAACTTCTCAAAACCCACTGTCAGTCCAGCTACCTCAGTGTGTGTGTGTGTGTGTGAGAGAGAGAGAGCGAGAGAGAGAGAGAGAGAGAGAGAGAGAGAGAGAGAGAGAGAGAGAGAATACATTAATGTTTAAACCTGACTGAACCTGACTTATTTTCCCTTAAAGGAAAAATCCACCCTGAAACAGAACTCCCATATATTATTCAAATGAACCTGGATAGTTCAATCAATGTCTGAACGACTGTCTCCCCTCTGGCTTTTCTATAGAAGCAAGGAACTCTATTTACAGTGAACAGGAGAAAGACACACATTTTTTGTTTGTTTTGAGATTTTACACCCCAAGTGAGCTCTCTATCTTTTATTATAGCAGAAACTGAATTCTTTTAAACCAAAAATGCACCCATATAGCAGGAAAAACACACAGGCTGCTGTTCAGTCTCCCTTTACAGTCAAAGGAGCAGAGAAAGAGAGTCTTGTTCATCTGTCTCCAACATAAAACATGTCTTCCACATATTTTTAGCTGATTGTAACGCTGCTTTTGAGCTCTAACATGTCCACAGTACACTGAGTGAGATCTTCAGACACTGAAATGCCACTCTTTCACCCCCATTGAAGGGTTAAGGGAAAAGGAGCCAACTCTGAATACTGTTAATACTTCAGCCCGGTGCAGAGTGTTTTATCACAGAACAGAGCGTGACACATCGAGGAACAATATTGAGCAGTATCAAAGTCCAACCAAACAATCATCTGGACATCAATCAGCCTGAGTCAGAGTCGCTGACAGAAATGAAACAGCAGTAGATGGATTAGAGGCTATAGCTGATGATCCGTCATCTTAACAGGTGACTGTGGCAGTTTTGTGGTGAGGGACGGACGGAGGACTTTCACTTGTGCAGATTACTGAGAGGGATGAAAGGTGTCATATAAAAGTGTGAGGAGTGAGCTGTAGTAGGAGAGACAAAAATAGAGAATGATAACTTTCTGCTTAAAAAAAACACAAATTTTGAAGAATTGATGATTTTCACCTTGGGTTTTTGACATTTCACGGCACATTCTCAATGTTTTGGCTTATTTTCAGGGCAATGAAACATTTATTTACAAGCACGAGACAATGCTGATAGTCAATTACAATAGAAAACACAATAAAGACAAACTGGAGAGTTACAAGGTTGCTGCAGGACATGAACAATATTCAAGCTAGACAGTTTTACACTGTTTTTCTTATTTTTGTGTTGTGTGGGTCTTTCTGCTCTGCCATATTTTTTCCATAATATGCAATAGTCTCTCTTGTTGTAGTAGCCTTGTATTTGATGACCTATGCCTCTATCTGTTATGTTAATAACTCCTTTTAATATGCATTTAATTAAAGCACCTATTTAGATAGGGCAGAGGTGTGTTTAGTAGTAGTTTTGTGTGTTGGTGATGCAACCTACACACCAGGTATGATGGATATTTATGACACATATTGGGAAGTGTTTTTATACTTGATGAGGGATGAAGGAGCTTTAGTGTTTAAGCAAGTGTAAAAAAGCATTACTTTTTAAAGGTGGTAATAAATCAGAGCAGATAAAATTTCCTGAAATAATGTTATGCAGCGTTGACGCTTCAAATTCAGAATTCTTATACATTATGTAGGCGAAGGCCAATAATTATGCGCATTGGAAACAGCATGGTTTAGGGACATAAAATGGTGATGCTTATGGAAGGACATAAAAAATGAACACACATTCCAGTCCAGAAATGCAAAATGTATCTTTTTTTTATTCATTGCAAACAAAACAACCATATTTGATACGTACATCTACATACAGCTACAAATCAAAGTCCTTTTGAGAAGAGAAGACACACAAACCTTTAGGGGTGCTTTCTTCACTCGAACACAGATTCAGTTGGTATACAACAGCTGAATATGTTTGCTCCTAAAAACGAACAAACAAGTTTCTAATGAAAGTTCTCTACAGGAGATTAGACACTGAAATCAGCTCTCTTGCCTGACTGATCAAACACCTTTCACATTACATTCATTCATGAAAGGGAGTTGCTACACAGATCGACACCAAAGATAATTCATCTGTCCAAGTTATATACAAAAAAACACATTTACAATGAGTGATGACAAAGTAAAAAGATGTGAATACAGCGTCTTTTTTTACTTATTTGTACCCAATACAAGTGTGCATAGCTACTGCATACATCATATATCCAGGATGCCCTACTATCTTGAGAGGACAGGAGGCAGGTATATTAATCTCAAGGCTGTTTGTCTCATGATTTGGAAGCTAATAATGTAAACTGGACAGTTATTAGCCGATTAAAATGTAGCTTAGCCTTTTTTTTTTTTTTTTTAAATCATTTACTGTTCACCGATATATTAATATCACAAAAGAATAAAATGATTACCAGCACACTTTTGATGAAAATGTAACATAGATAGGATGATGTGATGTTTCAAAGGGGTCTTGGCCAGCGGCAAGGGAAAACAAAGACAATATTTAGAATTTCCTAATTTATGCTAATGTAAAAAATAATCTTCTGTCATCTGACTCTGGTTACCTTTAGTCTTCCAAGATCACAGAAACAACTTGCACTCTGTGTAAGGGTGGATTTTCTGTTTAAGGGTTGTGAGAACAGTTAGTATACAGTTAATGGGAGCTGAGGCTAGTTAAGGTTAGAGACCCAGTACTGGATCTTCTCAGGTTCGATCCCAGCAGCCGTGTGTCCTGACAAAGTGTCCTTGAGTAACACTGAACCCCTACCTGCTCACTCACTGCAAGTTGCTCTGGCCTCCATCACATCATTTGCCTTTTCTTCTTGTAAAACAATGGCAATGTAATCAAATTTCACTTGTTCTTAAACCTTTGAAATGCCAGCTGGCTGGTTGAGGGGGAAAGTGAGCGGTTGCCATCGTGGTTTTGACGCCAAAACTGTTTTGGCAGCAGTTTTGGTGCTCTTGTGGGAGTGTTCAAGACAAGATGTAGAATCAGTTTTGATCCCAGTACAGTAGCCTAAATAAACTATAAAACAAATAGTAGAGGTTTTGCAATAAAGTATATCATCCTGTACAAAGCAGCATCAGTGATTTCCAAGCTCTAATTTCATTTCATCACAAAAGAGGAAAATCTATGATGCTGCCGATTTGTAAAGTGACTGCTCAATAGTAATTTTATTGCTCAGAAAGCAGCTGGCATTTCAGCGCTTATCATGTGGCTTTTGCTGAAATTACAGTCAATTTGAAAAAGTGATAGCATATTTTGTCATCAAGGACACTTAACATATGCTAAATCTAAGATCAAAACACAGAGGAGGCAATCAGTCAGCTGGTGATCAACAGTCGGCTGTTAAAAACTAGACTGAATAACGTTTCCCTGGTTGCCTCTTTGTTTCTGCCATGTATGACTGAGAGTATATTCTATATGAATAAAGATATACACACCTACATACATACAGTATGACCCATAATGTATGAGAAGTCAGCAACATCATGACAACAGCAGCAACAAACTCATATAAGGCCCTTGGTGTGTGTGTGTGTGTGTGTGTTTCTCCTTGGCAAGCCGGTCAGTCTGTAGTGAGTGTTCGCCAATTCCCAGCTCTGCCTACTTGTACATGGAGTTGAAGGCTCGTCCAATAATGAGCCTGCGTACCTCACTTGTGCCTGCACCGATTTCGTACAGCTTGGCGTCCCGTAGGAATCGGCCCATGGGGTAGTCGTTGATGTAGCCATTCCCACCTGTTGACAAGATAAGACAGTGTGATTAAGAACGAGCTAACACAAAATCTGGGAGTGGCTGTCCCTGTGGGGGAGAAAGGAATTTCGGAATAAAGTATTAACGTTGTGTGCAAGATACATAAAATGCGCACTTGAATTGTTTAAAAGTGTGGAAATCGATGTAAAACGTGCACATTTAATAAGGTAATATATACAGCCAGTGTAACTGCACCCACGCCTTCTTGGTGTTGAGCTTGTTGACTGATTCTCTATAACGTCCATCAGGTCTGCATATCGATGATGCTAGAGCCCACTAGCTCTCAATATCCTTGTCAGTTGTTTCACACTAACAGTAACAGTAACGGGTGTTGTCAGCACGCAATGCCTTGTTTTTTACCTGAAGTTAAATTTAATCAAATCACACTTCATCAAAAGCCTCATTCAACTAAATATATCTTCATTCAACAAAATCTCAGGCTGATTACACTAGATTAACGCAATCAAGTAAAATCAACTAATTATAACAAGTGAGTAAAATCAGTTTGAAGGAGCTAAATCGAGCACACGATCTAAAAAAAAACGTGCACATTTTATTAACTTGTGGGCATGTGTTAATTTGTTTGCACAAATTTTTAAATTGTGTGCACAAGATAATGAAAATGAGGGCACCAATTAACCAAAATGAGGGACAATATGTCTCTTGTGCACTTAATTTAATCAAAACGAGGCATGAGGTCCATCTCGTGTGCACACAATATCACCTCATACCCTCTATATAATAAATTGTAGCTTCAAAATACATATATACCGTACACATTTTTTTTTATCCCCTGTGGCCACTCCTGGGATCCGTGTGCATTGTAACGAACATAAATGGAGGAAACAATTTATAACCCCTGTAAAAACATTAGTAGTATATTTAGTATTTCTAAAAAGTAATTCATATCTCTCAAACATTTTGATTGAATGAATTAGGAGGAACATGCCTTCCCTATATTGACACAACCATGGCAGTTGCCTTCAGTCTAAGTCCCTGGTGTTTTTTCATTTGAGCCACGAAGTTTCCTGGCACTTACCCAGACACTGAATGCCATCCAAAGCAACCTGAGTGGCGTTCTCAGCACAATACAGGATCACTCCAGCACAATCCTGCAATGACAACACAAGTCAATACAGCTACTGTATGCAGTGGCAAAAAAAAAGACCAGCATGGGATTTAGTCAGTACAGTGTAGAAAAAAGTAAAATAGGATGCTGACAAAGAGAGTGTCAGGTTCTTGTGGAAAGAATAGGTAATTTAAAACACAGTCGACAGGTTTCACTGATTTAAATTTAAGGCATTTTAAAACTTTGTAAGTTATAATAAATGTAATAATGTAATAAATGTAAAAACAGCCCTATACACCATTTGACACTGGCTCTTACTGTACAAAATACAACTTAACATACATGTAAAAAACATATTACAGGTCACTATTAAAGTCTTTTTAAGAACCTTGCTGACAAAATACTTCATTTCGTACTTCTTTTAGGATAGAATCATCTGTGTTTTTGAAATATTGACTGATACTTTTTCAGGTAGCAACATTTTTCCAAAATGAATAGTATTTTGGAATGAAACCCTTAAAACACAACATTTTAAGACCTCTAAAACTTATGACCTAAAGGCTTCATTAGCTCAGGAGGAGCACCTCAATAAGAGCCAGGCTCTGTGTGTGTGTGTGTGTGTGTGTGTGTGTGTGTGTGTGTGTGTGTGTTTTTGTGTAACACTTTTTGCAATGCGCAGTGCTTAGGAGAGTTAGAGTATGCGCTCTTTAGGCCGTGCAGAGCCAAGGGAAATACAGTGTGCGCTCATACACCAGGCAATATGGTAGAAGCCATAAGCATAGACAGGGTCTTTGCTGCAGCAAAGCAGTTAACGCATAAATTGCATATTTTGTTCAGAGATTCTCTTAGTTACAACACTGTGCTAACACAGCACTTTGGTGTTAACAGGTAGAGTTTTTATTTCACTTACTCCCAATAATGCATACTCCCCATCCCGAGCACCTAAAAATTGCAAGTGCACTTGTTTAACTGTATTTAAGACCTTTAATTTAATATATTTTAAGACTTTATACAGGACCTGTAGACAGCCTGTAAAACAAGAAAATTCCTGTGCACACGAACGCATCTCTTAGTGTTTCGAATTAATTGTTTAAAATTTTTTAATTGAATAGAAATAGTGCCAAGTGGATCCTTACTAATGCAATTGAGTATTTCTTTCCTACAGAAGGTACTAATCAACAAGATAAAACTTTGACAAAAGAGTAGTAAAGATAAGCGGTTGAAAAATCCCCTCACCATGGCGCTGAAGTGTCCTTTGTCACAAGCTCTGGCCACGTTGTACACATACTGCCGACAGGAGCTCAGCCTGGTGTACATGTCAGCCATCTTGCCTTGCATCAGCTGTCAAAGAGATGAATACATACAACACATTAGGAAAAGAAAAACTAATGTTTTAAGAGCTCTCATCTTCACACCTGAAACATTATCTATTAAATATATTTGTATCTATTTGACTTTAAAAACCCTACTTGCTTGCACATAGTGGGAACTGAAGTTCAAACCTGAAAGTGTCCAATCTTTTGTCCGAAAGCTTCTCTGATATGTAGGTAGGGAACAGCAAAGTCCATAACTGCCTGCATGATGCTGAAAAGTGATAATGATGTTAAATCACTTAGTGATTAAAATCTCATCTAACAGGAATTGCGACAATAGACAAAAGACAGTCAATTAATTCAAGAGAGTCCGCACACTAGAAATTGCTCCAATGGTGTTTATTACCACCACATACCACAAAATTGCAGCATGCAAAATAATTTGTCAAAGAAAGAGAATGTCTGATGTCCGTCACAGGACTATACCACAGACTGCAAAACTACACTTTCCCATTCACACCATGGGTTTTGTCTGGATTCAGTCCCCTGAATTGCTCATTTTTGTAATAATAATAATTGTAATAATAATGTTGTGTATTTTGCAATTCATGGATCTGGTGTGACCATCTTGGAGGCTGCTTTCCTTATACCTACATTAAACCATGTTCACTAAATGAATCCAACAGTGATCATGCCCCGGACCAATGATGTCTCAACTCTCCTTCTAGACCATTTCTTACCAAAAACAGTAACACAGGGTTTGCCATAAAGCTTAAGCAGGGCTTTACTCATGTAGGTACATGAAAAAGCTGCTGGGCTACAGTCCAGCCCACAAAGTCTAATCAGTGGACGTGATGCTTACACGGTCAAATTGCCTCCTTGGAGAAAACCTGAACCAGACTCATGAGGTGCAAAATTCAAAACCATAGGTATAGTTAATAAGCAAATAGGAACAAAACTGAATATGAGTGATGAAGGGGGCTAGATTCAGGCAACCAGGGGATAGTAGTGTTATGCAAAACAGCAGCCAAACATGTTACAGAAAAAGGACCCCTTGATTTAACAGAATTTCCAAGTGACTTTTGAAACTGACTTACCCAATAGGTCCTGATGAAAGTACCAGCCTCTCCAGGTCCAGGCCGCTCATCATCACATACACACCTTTGTTCAGTGGACCAAGGATGTTCTCCGCTAAAACAAACAGGGAACACTTCACATCAAAACAAAACACAGACCTACTAAATAACTGAGGAACGCAAAGTCTACACATGGATCATGCAACACACATGCAAGAGAATGAGCCACAAAAAAAAGTAGTACTGGTCCGTGGATTGTCCTACTTTACGCAGGTGCATATATGGCAGATTGTGTGCGCACACACACACACACACACACACACACACACACACACACACACACAGACACACAGACACACACACACACACACACACACACACACACCTGGGATTTTGCAGTCTTCAAAGATCAGTTCGCAGGTGTTGGATCCCCTCATGCCGAGTTTGTCCAACTTCTGTGCTGTGGAGAACCCTGGCATTCCCTACAGGACACACACACACACTCTTCTTTTACTGTTACAATTTTTATTAATCTTATAGATAACAAAAATCACAGGTGAGTCACAACCCAGAAACAGACCAAAACAGATCCTAAACCCGCCATGTGAGTCCTGAAGCAAGGGGGGTCTTAACCACAACATCACTGAGATACTGCACATCTGCACTTGATGGCACTTACCTTTTCAACAATGAAAGCTGTGATGCCTCTTTGATAGGCCTCAGGATCTGTCTTGGCGTAAACAATTAGGACATCGGCATCCGGCCCGTTTGTGATCCAGAACTTGTTGCCATTCAGAACATAGTAGTCTCCTGTAGAAAAAATACAGAAACAAAGTGGAAATTACCAGGAATGCCGGGACAAGAACAGAATTAAACAGTAGACTTATGATTTCAAATACTCTGGATCGGAGGTAAAATCCCTTACACCGTAACCTTGGATAGGCATTTACTCAGAAATGTTATTCACAGGTTTAAAAGAGAGAAGGTGTGAGTGCAGCCATGTGTCTGAGGTTATTTAATGGGCATCTTTCAGCACAATGTTTTGTCTCATGGCATCTCCAGAAGGCTTAACAATAAATTCTGTCATCCTGGAACCACCTCTGTCTCTCTGTCTAAACCAGCTTATAAACCAGCATACATCACTTCCCACTACACTATAATCAGCCTTACAATCCACAATAGCTTCAACATCAATATTTACATGGACAGCCATAAAGGGATCACGCCCTAAAGCTGATGCCACTCTTACATGTCTCACCATGTTTTCCACCTCCCTCTGTTTCAGCAGACGAACATCAAATTGATATGCTGGCTCTCTGGGGAAGCAGAAAACAGCTGTACATTTCTGTAGCTGTGGCTTTCAGGCTTCTGCTTTGATGCTGTCAGTTATCCAAAATTCTCCAAGCTGAAGAGTTATCCGACAAACATAAAGTGCTGCACGTAAAGCTTGTCCATGTTTGTTCTTCATTTTTCTTTGCCCTTCTCAAAAGCCTGGTGATTCTCTACAACACTGATTTCTTCTTTGTCACTTTCTGAAACCTTCTTCTGGTGTAATTTGTCTGCCCCCTCTCCTCATCTCTTGCTGCCTCCAAGGTGTTGTTCGTACTTTTCCTGTTCAGTGGTAATCTGAAATTCATGTTTGTATATTTCCATTCATTATTTTATGCCTTTTTTCTTTTGTTGGTTTCCTTGGTTGGCTGCCATCACAACCTGCATGCTCAGCCCACCCTCCCACCCCAGTGCAGCAGTACATTGGGATGATCCAATCCGATTTTTTGTGACCAATACAAATTGCTGATCTCATCTAAGCAGAATCAGCCCAAACTGGTACCGATATATGCAGCAATGTGGATTTACAAAACTTCTGAAACTGAACTGCACTTTACATAGGCACCACATTTTAGGAGAGTTTATTGTGTGAAGGGATGAGGCTAGAAAACGACAATGACTACAATCAGGTTTACTAACTAATGAAATGAAGAGATTCTGTGCTGAGTGAGGTCTATGCTTTAACTACATGCTCTGTGGCAGATGGAAACATCACTTTTTCTCTGTCCCTGAGCCCTCTACCAGACTATGTGATGCGCAGCCTAACCGATTCTCTTATCAGGCTATAAGAAAAACAAAAAGCTGTTATAATAGCCAATGCTATGAACATCCCAATGATTTTTACCTTAAGCCTATAAACCAGCCTTTAGCCCACACAAAGTAACAAATGCTGCAATCCCTCCTAAAGTCTTGCTTTGGCGCCAGTCTTGCTTGATGACAACACCAAGCCAAATTTCAAGTCTCTACATATACACTCCACTGCTCATACTGAAAGTCTGGCCATGCAGTATATGTGTGTTCCCTCGGAGCTGCATTCATCAAAGGAATATTTGTTGTGAGAAGGGCCAATTGCCAGCAATGTTTCTGTCAAAAACGAGTCAGTCGAGTCCTTGTGAAATTTCAAAATCAGATGAATTTGATCAGCAGCTGAATAAACAGGACATCTCTAGCAGTATTTAATGGTAGGGTAATATACTGTGGACCAACAATAAAGGTCTGTATGCATGTACAAAGACATATCTGTATACAATGTGTAATGATTTTGATATGTAGAACTAATGCAGATGAATGTATCACACTCTGTGGCGTCTCACCTTCCTTCTTGGCTCGGAGTTTCATGGACACGACATCAGAGCCAGCATTGGGTTCGCTCATGGCCAGGGCTCCTACATGCTCTCCTGTCATCAACTGGCAACAGGAAAGACCAGGGTGAGGACAGAGTGTGAAATCCATCTACCTTCTGGATTTTATTCATTTTTCAAGTAGTATATAATGAAGAGAGCGACAGAACTACAGAAGGGAGATTGTGGCAGAACTGCATGAGCCAGGATTTGAGCCGAATCAAATCTCTTATATGGTATTCCTAAGGCAAGTGTGCCCAAACAGCAGGGCAACAAAACTTTTGCTCAGTTATTCAAGCATTTGGGCTTGAAACTTGTGGAGTGTATATGTGTGTACATCAAGTAATTTCCCTTTATTATAAATGCATCATGCATGTAATTCACAAGAGGTGCTTGGTACTAACCTTGGGCATGTACTTCTCCTTTTGTTTCTCAGTGGCATGACGCACCATCTGATTGACACACAGGTTGGAGTGGGCGCCGTAACTAAGGGCAATGGCTGCTGACACCCGCGACATTTCCTCCATCACAATGACATGATCGAGGTAGCCCAAACCTGTGCCTCCATACTCCACTGAAAAAGACAGAGAGAGAGTAAACTCACTTTAAACAAGGATAGGGGTGTGCATTACATTGTTGTACACAAGCCAAAATAAACCCATGTCAATGTTAATTTGATGGCCTAATCATTACGCCCCCTAGCTTTTTTAAAGTGCATGTTCATGCAAAACTGTCAGGCATCTGATTCGTAAGCAGTGGTTAAAAACCTGTGTGAGATTTTAATGATTCAGGGATTGTCCAAACTAAATATAATTGAGGATACAGAAGCTAAAATGCAAAATAACCACACTTTGTCATTTGATAATACTCTTACTGGCAACCATGATTAATTCCTAGATTAACTATAAGACTAGTAGATTTGAACATAAGAAAATAGGATCTCCATCTTCAGTTCCCTACTGGATATTTAAAACACGATTAAATAAATTAAAAGATTATTTAAAAAGTCGATACCACTCTATGAATGACAAGAAGTACACACAAAAGTAATTTTTACAATAATCAAGCAGGCCATTTGATTCGCAAATTGCTCAGTTTCCTAATGGCTATTGTTACACATCTGCTCCTACATATAAAACAACTGCTGTTTTATCCTCTAACTGTCATACCTGGAGCAGTGAGGCCAAGGAGTCCCATCTCCCCCAAGTCTTTCCAAAAATCCTAGTGGAAAGACAATAAACCAGTTAATAATAACATAAAAAAGCTGACACTTGTCTTATTTGTGTAAAAGTACACCAAAACAGATGAAAAGCCACATTATCAGCCTTGTCTGATGGTTTGGGGTTGTTCCCCTTGGCTTGATGGTAAATTTACATGTGGGGACACACAACTCCCATATGGGACACAGAGGTGTGGATCATGTTCATTACGATGCTACCATCTGGTGAAATAGGCAACTTTATCGGCCAACTACATGCACATGTTCAAGGAACTCCATCAACTTACCCGCATTCCTGGAAATTCATTGTTCTTGTCGATCTCATCAGCATAAGGAACAAGTTTTTCCGCATAGAACTTGCGAACCGTCTGCCTAAGCTGTGCAAAAAAAATACAACATAATTTATATATTTTAAATGAACTAACTTCCATATCAAATCAGTTGTATTCAATGAATAGAGGTAGCACTTCATTTGGGTAGTCCAATGCTGATACTCAATTATCAGGTGACAAAAAGTACATTTTGAAAAGGTCAAAACTCCAGCAACACTTATAGTATATAGAACAACTTTATTGTTAGAAAAAGTACATTTTGCCCATTTACTAACAGACTATGTAACCCTAACCCTCAGATTAACTCCAACCCAGACACTGAATATCTATTGACTACTTTTCACACAATTTTATCACTTGAAACTCAGTGGACTTTTTAGTCACACTGTAGTCACTTGATACTAGGTTCAGTATCAGCATTGGACTATCCAAATAAAGATTTTACAATACAGTTAATATTTATTTCCATATTCATCCTTCAATCAATTGAAAGGCAAACTGAGATATTGATCAGCATTATCTGTGCAAGTGACAAGTGGTCTATGGACTACAAGCGGATATGCTAAATTACTACCCAAATCAATAAATAATCCACAATCATGAAAACTGTTGATTGACAGTCTGTTCCAATTTATAAATATTCAGGATTAGAGAAAAACAACTTACACCCAATCAAAACATCTATAGGAGCCCCACCTCCCTCCCTCCCTCCCTCCCTCCTCCCAGTCCTCTCTCTCGCTTGGTGCCATAAATGCACTGACCTCCTGTCACCTTGCTTATTGTGAACTTATTTCACCCTTCAGTATCTTGCAAACCAACAGTTACTTGTCTTGGCCATATAATAAATGACCAACACTGAAAGACGTGCTGTACCAAGTAGTTCAAGAAGCTAACGTTAGCTGGTTTTAGCTCATTTGTTAGCAGCGTTAGATCCCCTGAGAAAACAACACCTTTGTCATAAAGTGCAAACAACACTGATGTCGACTAGTTAGCTGTCAAGTGCGATGCCAATGTGAGATCAAACTTTGGTCAGTTAAGTTATCCACTTAGTAGTAGTTACATGGTTAACTACACACTGGCTAACAGTTAACTCTGCATCTGTTAGCTAACGTTATGTCATCACTGTCATGTGCAACACTGCGTCCTTTGACAACCTTCTGTTTGTGTCTATCAGTTGAATAGCCACACAACATTGAAACCTGACAACTCTGAACTTGGTTTGTTCACCGTCAGGACTTTAACCCAGCTGCTCATGTGCGTAGCAAGTGAACTTTTTCTTGGTTGCTAACGCGTTAGCTAGCAGGCTAACCTGTATCTGGTCCTCGGTGAGCCCGTTGACTACGTCGTCCACAGGAATAGCAGCACCGGCGCATCCTCTCCTCGCCAGCGCGGGTATGGAGATCCTGGAGCCGAGACGGAGAGCGCTTCTAACGGCAAACATTGTCTTAGTTTATCAGCTGGTGAGCTGGAGCTTTCAGACTGACCGACGGAACGAGGGGAATAAAAATAACCCAGCTGATAATGGACCAAGCTGGACCGATCCCGCTGCCCTCTAGCTGAGAGGAAGAATGAAGGAAGAGCTCTCACTCTTCTACTATTTCCGGTTACCACAAACGTCATCCAGAGTCTATTCTCAATTGATTGGCTTTAATGGAAAAGTTGCGAGATAGCCCACTGTTGCACTGTGGCTGCGGCCTCCAGTTTTTTTGTTTTTGTTTGTTTGTTTGGGGTTTTTGGGGCCAAATTATACACACGCTGAAATTATTATGGAAATCCAGAGTTTAAATTTACGTTGAATAGTTTATACTAAATACAAATAACAGCAACAACTTTGTTTCAGGTCTCTGTGGGGTAAAATTGCAGGATAGTGCATGTGCATGGGTTAACCACAGGGGTTAACGCTCACTTTTTGAGAGCGGAAGATGGGCCTTTTTTTTTTTTTAAACCAATGAGTGATTCATCTTCTGAAATGCACACGATCTTTGCTCTCGGTGCTTATATCTTCTTCTTGAGAGAGTGCACGAGCTGTCAGAAGTAAAGCTGCACATGAGCGCCACCTTCTGATGGGGAGTTGATAACTAAACTAAATGCACATTTTTGCATTTTACATATATTTAAATCAGGGATGGAAAATCACCGGTCTGCCCCTTTTCATCGAGGTTTGAATTATGGCACAATGGGCCACAGTTTCAAAGTTCACTATTGAGTTCATTGTGAACAGTGGAGAACAACAGTCTAGGGACATAATAGGAACCCCTGCCAAAAGCGTTATGTAGCCTACATATGGCACCTAACGTCTCATACACTTCAATTTTATTTTATTTTTTTTTATTTCCATGTTTTCATTATTCATATATTGGCATATACTGTACAACATCTACATCGCCCAATGGACAGGTTGCTTCTCTTCCAGTCATATAGGCAGAGTATGTGGGTGTCAGAGTCTTTTATCAGAAATATTTTTGATGTGATGTGCTGCATTCAAACCTTGCTCACATGCGTCATCTTCACGCCACAGAAGTCAGAACTGCTGTGTAGATATTTCAGTGCCGCTTGTTAACCTGTAGCTCATAGGGCCCATCAGTGTATTAGTTATACTGAGATGAGTGTTTTGTCTGTCAGATAAGTATGAGAGAGGGGTGCGAGAAAAAATGAGGAAGTAGCTAGTCTAAAACAACAGAAAAAAGTTCAACCTGCCAGTTGAATCCATTCAGTCAGGAAGCGAGAAAGGCAATGCGGAAGATGTTTAACCTTGCAGGCTTGCACACGCGCGAATGTGTAGGTATGTGCGTGCGTGTTTGTAGTGCACATGTGTTTTAGTGCGTGCGTGCATGCGTGTGTGTGTGTGTGTGTGTGTGTGTGTGTGCGTGCGTGCGTGCGTGCGTGTGTGTGTGTGCAGCCCATGGTGAACCACGTAGACGCGCGAGCCACGCCACCACTGGAGGGGTTCCCCATACAAGCAGTACGCAAAGCGCAAAGAAAACTGTCGGAGGCTTTTTGGCTGAGAAACCGCACGGCGAGGACGTGCTGCAGTTTCCTGGCTGAATATTTTCAAGATTCAAAGCGGACTGCGTTTGAACTTTTGAAAGTGAAATGACCAGATTTGACAGAGCGAGGGGAAAGTGAATTAGGACTGCGCGTGCCTCTCATCGCGCGCTCTCATCTAAAATCCGATGCCCAAAGAGAGTAGGAGGAAGACCTCCAAGGAGGCCGGGCTTTCTGGGACTGGGCTAAACGAAGGGTGCCGCTCGGAGCGCAAAGCACTCGGCAAGTCGCCCCAGATTTGTGATGAACTCATACAGAAAGCCGCGCAAGTCGCCCCTGCGTCCGCGACCGGAGCGCCGGCTGTAATGGAGGTGCGCCGGGTACCGCAGGTCACCATCACCCCGGAGGGAGGCGGCTGCTCCCGGGAGATGCAGCAGGAGGACTGGGATGATGTGGTGGACGGCGCTCTGCGGAGGAAGCTGTCCAACTCCTCCATCTCCTCCACGGGCTCCTCCGTAGTGGAGTCCGAGGATGACATACTCAGTGACAACGAGACCAAAAGCAAAGGCATTATCACTTTAGAGCATCTGGTGGACGCCGGGGATGTAAGTAAACTAGACCAGAGAGCTTTATCACTGGTTCTTCATTTTGATCAAGACTATAGGTAGACTGGAAAATGTTTTTAAAGGTGGGGTCCCCAGGGTGCCTGAGGGGGTTCCAGGGGTCCCCAGCAAATAGGAATTGTTTAATTTTACAATAATTTAATTTAGTTGCAATTATCCCAATTGCAGAATGTATAAAAGCTATTCAAATCAGGCTTCTCTCTCACCACTATTATCTCTCCTCATAAATGGTAGACAGTTAGCCTATCTAGTTATGTAATTCACTACATCAGCAGTAACAATCTTCCCATGGAGTCCCTGGGACAAAATCTTATCAAATGAAAACCACCATGAACTGCCACAGATGCTCTTGATGGTGGTTTTCATTACCCTCTCAAGACATAGTGTTTTGAAAACAAGAAACGGTGAAGCACAGCAGCACGCAAGCAGAGCAGCCTCTCTCCACTCATCAAACAACTTCCTCACAGACCACAAGACCTTTAGGAACTCTTTCACTGCAGCAGAAACAGAGAGACCATTAACACTCTTAGTACTCATGTAAAGGCTGCAGAATTATTCATTCCCGTAACCATGATTTAATCCTCAGGATGTTGTAGAGTCTTGAAACGTGCCTTAAAGTCTCCATAAGTGAACGCTCTCTACTGGAAACTCCTACAGTGAGAAATGAGTTACTTCTACATTTCTAAACTTATGTTTGTATCTGATCTGTGGTTATGTAAGTGGTCTGCAAATTTGGGAAATATTACTTGTCAGAGGTACTATATAGGCGAGATGCACATGTTCTTCTTCTCCTGTTGTTTGAGGTCATCAGACAAGCCTGGGGATCCCTGCCGGAGATCACAGACTAATCTGCAGGAAATTTGATTGTCCCCATTGAAATCACGTTAACGCTCCTTATGGTTGATGGGTGATCAAAACCTTTCACATCACCCTAATGTTACCTGGGGGTTTTATGAGCCATAGCAGACTAGAAGTGCTGTTGAAAGCTATAGTATATAAACCTGTGGTGTGGTAGTGCTACTGGAACTGCTGCTGTTGTTGACTTGACTTGTGCTTTTGTTGCACATCTTGGTGTTTATTGTAGGATATCAACAATTTAAGGGTTTGATTCCAATATGCTATATATTCATTAAGAATAAACAACTGCTACCTTCATGACTTCATATACTGAACTATCATACTCAAAAATAGAAATGTTCCCTTCTTATCGTCATTATTCTCATTCTCATCATTCTTTTATATCAGCAATCATTTTATCAAACCAGGTGTCAAATCAAACTCGTTTAGAGCTTGCTCCTCTTTCATTTTGTGACAGTTGTACTCATGCAGTTGCATGTTATAAGACAGTCAGAACAAAATACAATAGAATTATCGAATATAATTTTTTGTTTTCGAGTTTGGAAGCTAAGACTTGACCTTTAACACTGCACGGCCCTCCTTCAGCACACACACTGTAGTGTTGAAGGCTTGGCCTTTGATTCAACAGACGGCGAGGGTGGAAATTTGTTTGCCTTTAACATTCTTGCCTGATAAAGCTCTCCTTGTGATAGACAAGCCTCAGTCTTACTAAACATGTTCACATGTGCATTTACGTATTGATGTTTTGCTACGTTTTGAATCAACATATCACTCTCCACTGTTTTGCTCTTCTTCCTCTCTTCTATCTCACGCCTACTGTCTCTCACTTTATTGATATGATCTTTTACAATGTGTCTTTCTGTATCTAAATATGCTGCTGCTGCCTTGGCCAAGTCTCCCTTAAGAGATCTTTGAGGACTAACATGAATAAATAAATGTTAAATTAGAACAGAATAGAATAGAATGGAGTAAGTGCAACCATAGGGCTTTCACATTGTCTTTCCATGTGCATCGTAGGGAAGTGGAGACTGATCATAGTGAGTCACCTTGGTGAGTCTGCCCGCTGGTTAACAACAGAATCTGCTTTTTGTCCTTCTGTAGCCAAATTTGACTCCGTCTTCATGGTCTACCACTTCTCTTTGCCTTCTCCATACAAGGTCTGTAGCTGTCACTTTCTTCTAAACACACTGAGTACCCATTGCCTGTGAGGGCTCTGTAAGTGTGTGTGTGTGCGTGTGTGCGTGTGTGTGTGTGAGACAGAGAGAGAGAGAGAGACAGACAGACAGACAGTGGAATAGTTTTCAGTGTTTTCTGTGTATACCACTGTGAGTCCAGTCAGCTGAGGGTCAGAATGAAGTCTCTCTCGGACAAAAGCCCCTACAGTCCCAGACCTTTACTGGCTATTTGGGTCTTTCAGACATTGTAAGTTAAAAATGCAAATACAGTGGACATATGAGCTCTGAAAATAGCCTCTTTTATGGAAAGTTCTTGCCCCCTCAGCTCACACACACGCACACGCACACCCACACACCCACAGCACAGGCCTAGATCTCATTGTGTAATAATGTTTTTGTGGTCAATTGCCAATTTGAGCCTTGGCCTTTGACATTTCACAAACAACCACTTCAGGAAGTCAAGAGCGCTTGTGCAGTAGCTCGTACCTCAAGGTAATTCACTCTTACATGCATGTATTGTATTTAACCGAATAAATGGTTGATTCACAGTAAAGTTCTTTGATGAAAATATCACAGAGGAGAGAATAGATTCAAAACAGACGGACTGAGTAATCTATCAAGACTGAGGCTCAGCACTTAATCTTTCATCATTGCAGTGGGATGAATCTGCTAATTTTGCAGTGGTTTGCATTACATTAGCACTCCAAGCTGATGCTAGTCAGCCTCGTGTGGAATGCATTAGTTATAATGGTTGTCCAACAAAGCTTGGCTGAGTCACACTGTCATCTCCTTGTTCCCCTCAGTCATTGGAAATATTATGTTGTTGGAAACTGAAGTTCGCTTTCAGCAGTGTCTGTTTGCAGTGCTGCGACTGGCTTCCCTGACTGTTCAAATCAGCATGGTCTTCTGTCAGTCTATACACACAACAGGCGTGACATTACAGGGTTAGGTGTCTCTGACAGAGCATACACCAAGTGCATAGGGTGCTTTGGCACCAGCCAAAAAACAAGCATTGTTTATCTAAAAAATGTCTTTCTTGTAAGTCTGTGAGAGTCAAGAAAACGGAATTGATTCCTGCCTGTCACTACTTCATGCGCTTTATGCCATTTTTTGCTGAAGCAGTCAGCTGTTAACTCAAGTTTTACCTACATAGGGTGAAAACAGTATTCTTCCAAGTGTTATCAGTCTAAACTCTTGTTGTGGTTTCTGTCATCAAGGCTGGTCATGACATCGGGGTGAAAACAACAAATACATGCAGTATCAAAGCCAGATTATGTGTGAAATATAATTATTGGTCACATTTCAGTAGAGAGCTGCATGGTTATTATGTTTACATCAAAACTCAGTCTTCAGATATTAGTTTCCATTCTCTCACACCCACTGTGTAGATAAGACACCACACCTGTAAGAGAGTAAACAAGGGAGATAGGCACAAAACACCGTAGCTGTATAATCTCTAAAGTCTAAGACAATCAACATAACCACAGGATTACTCACAGCATTCCTACTCTATTTCACTCAAATTGCATTCAAATGAGTTGATAAATCTGTTGATAACATTGTTAAAATAATGATGAGTAAGTAACTTATTATCTACCCGTATTGCATGATAAGCCAATAGAGTTAATGATTTAATAAAACAAATGTTGTTTTGGCCCGCGTGGAAGTCTAACACCTACACAGCGAGATATTATGGGTAAACATTGTGGGCCAGTCAAGCCACAGTAGCAGCAAGTGGAGCGTATCACCTGACATTTCAGAGAGTCTTGGCTGGCTGCTGCTGCAGAGTTCTGCTATTTGTATGGACGGCGAACAGTAAAACAGTACATCAGGCATGATATACGGAGTGTTCTCTCACGAAGACCAGAGTCCGTGTTTCAGTTCCTGTTTCAATCAGAGCGTGCAGAATAAAACGACCCCTCACTAACTGTGAAGCATTCCCTGTCTTGGGCCTCTGAGCCTCTCACCATAGGAGAACTGATCCTTTTCCTTTCCCAGCGACCGGGAATTAGTTTAACAAAGGGAATTTTTTTTTTCCATTTTGAGAAGTATAATCATCTCAAAGGTAAAGTAAGTGGTATTTGAGATGTGGTCAAATTTCTGGGAAGGAATACAGCAGACAGTTCTGCGGCATCTCCTAAGTGTGAAGCATTTCTGTGTCTCTGTGAAACATGCAAGCTGTCACTGTGTGCGTGTGTGTGTGTGTGTGTGTGAGAGAGAGAGAGAGAGAGAGAGCGAGAGGAGAAAGTGAGAGAAAGTGAGAGAAAGAGAGCTTCGACAAACAACCGTGAACAATAACCATTTCTGCCAAAAATAGATAATTTATTCCTCAAGGATACTCTAATTTTTTTTCTTTATTCAGACTTCAATGCATAGTTTGATTTGCTGCTAGCAGTCTCAAAAACATCAGTGAAATTTAGACACTACAGATGGAGATTGAATGGGAGTCGCAGGGTCAAACACAACAAGTTCCAAAATTTGAAAGATTATTTGGCTTAAAACTTTACTCAAGTTAATTTAAGTTAACAAATTATGCATGGTTGTACCTATGACTCCCATTCATTCATTAGTGTGTCTAGATTCTAAATCCCATTCAAATATAAAAGGATATTTCCTTTATGCCTGGGATTAGGCCTGCAGCTGTAAACTCATGGTCATGATGTTGATTCGTGTTGGTTTTGGAAGACTCGCCTTGGGCTGGCAACTGTTTGTGAGTCAGTGTTGCGCCCCCCCTACACCTAGCTGGAGATGCTGAGTGGAGATGTTGAGCGGAGATATGAGGTTCCACAGAAATGGCATTTAACTGACCTAGATTGCAGGTTTCACGCAATGGAGAATCGAGGCATGTCATCAGATTTACAGTTTAGGGATGCTTATGTGAGCAGATTTACATTCAGAGTGATTATGAATTTAGTTTCTATCTGACCTCTCTGTTCTATTCTATTCTATTCTATTCTATTCTATTCTAGCAGAGCAAGCCCTGGTGGAAGTTAAAGACGATCGTCCACTGGCCCTTCGTTGCCTCCCAGAGGAGAAGACTAAACTGGGTTCAGCTTGCCGGACATAAAGGTTTGGCCTGTTTTACATGACGGATCACAATCAAAACCCCGCTATCACATATTTTTTCTGATACTCTATAGATTTCCCCGAAGGAGACATTCGATGCCAAAATGCTTGAAATCTTGAATGCTTGAAATCCAACATATTGGTCCGTGTCTCTTCTCCAGGTAATTTCAAAGCAGCAGATGAGGGAACGATTCTGAAGAAGTTCTCTGAAAACGAGATGCAGTGTTTTGAGCGGCTGAAGGGCGACGCGCTGCTGCCATACGTGCCGGATTACCACGGCGTTGTGGAAAAAGACGGAGAGTCTTTCCTCCACATGACTGACCTGCTGGGGAACTTTGACCTTCCCAGTGTCATGGACTGCAAGATGGGAGTGAGGTAAAGAAGTGAGCAGTGTTAGCAAAGCATACATCAGGCTTTGTCAGCAGAACAGTCATAAACCTCTATGCCCAATACAAATATGTAGGGAATTCTTATATGATTTATCTCTTTGCTAGGCAGTTATTCTTCAGTTTGTTTGTTTTTTAAAAGAAAAGCAAAGCCAAACACGAGTTCAAGCACTGTGGGTAATATTTGACCCTCAGAACTTACTCACAGGAATGCATTATTCCATTTGTCTTATGCACCAATCTGTTACTGCCAAATAACATATTATTTTTTATCTTGGATTTATTTATTTATTTATATTAGTTTGGACACTTTCCATTATGAAAGGAAAGCATTAGTCATTTTCCAGAAAACAAAATCACTGTTATTAATATTGAGTTGGGTGGAAATTGCAAGACCACCTGCATATTATCATTACTGTGATTCTTAATATTTTGTTGTGCACATTTTCTTCATTTTGATAGTGCCATATATGGAAATATTCAAATTTTCTTAATTTGACTGTAGTAAAAACCTAAAGAGGAAGAGCTATAAAACATGAAAATTATTTTGTCTTATGAGTAAAAAGCTATACATCTCTTATTAGATAAAATCCAATGTCTTTTAGACTTTCCTTCAACATTCATGCACAATTTCCTAATACATCATTATGTGATTTTCAAAAATATATCACTTGATGTCAACATATCAATACACTTGTGTGTAGGAAAATATTGCAATTTGATGCTATAAAGATTTTTTTTTCCTCAGTAGTGCGTAATAACACTCTTAACTTTAACTTAACACTTAACTTTTCATATGTTGTGCAAACATGAGAAATGCACATGCTAATCTTGTGTTGAAATGGATTTGATGGTAGAGACTGTAGACAGATACAGTGCTATGCTGCTTTAATGTATGTTCGCTCTACAAGGGAACACCTGTTGTAACTGCAGGCTGTAGGCTTGGCTTCCTGCCACAGCGGGCGGGGTGCCTCACTGTGTCTTGTTCGCACACACACACGCACGCACGCACGCACGCACGCACGCACGCACACATACACACACACACACACACACACACACACACAGACATGCATGCACACATGCACAAAGTTCATGCACACACATGCACACAGACACAGACATTCACAACTCAGAGCTTTATTTCCGGTTTAAACAAACAAACACACTCATAGACAGACACAAAGGCACAGACACCAACACACACACACACACACACACACAGACAAATGATTGCATTGTCTGCTCAATGTTTGTGTGTGCCTGTACTGTATATTTCTGAAGCCACACACAGACACAGACACACACACACACACACTCACACATATA